>NC_092735.1:27740911-27878411 GCF_047496885.1 Scyliorhinus torazame | reverse complement strand
ATACACACACATACACACACTCATGTGCACTCACTCAAAGCTGCACTCTCCTAATGCCAGACCTTAAAGTGCTGAAATACTGTTCCCAAAATGTTATAATCGAAAAAATCTATTGAATTTGACTGAACCAATAGCTGTCTCCCTCGGGAACCTGCCCCATGGACTAACCAATCATTGATCCAAACATTCCGGTCTCCAGACTCTCGGAGACCAGACACAGAGGACCAATACTGTGCCTCAGGGCCCCGTGCAGGCCATCTTCAAAATTACCCTTCTCCCCGGGACCCTCTGTAAACCTCTCCAACTCTGGGACCGAGTCAGAGACTTGGGGCAGTTGTCTGGGTAGTCACCCAGGAAGTCGGGGCAGCGAGATGGCACGGTGGTGAGATGTGCCCGGCGGTGTGATGGCACGGTGGTGAGATGTGCCCGGCGGTGTGATGGCACGGTGGTTAGATGTGCCCGGCGGTGTGGTGGCACGGTGGTTAGATGTGCCCGGCGGTGTGATGGCACGGTGGTTAGATGTGCCCGGCGGTGTGATGGCATGGTGGTTAGATGTGCCCGGCGGTGTGATGGCACGGTGGTGAGATGTGCCCGGCGGTGTGATGGCACGGTGGTTAGATGTGCCCGGCGGTGTGGTGGCACGGTGGTTAGATGTGCCCGGTGGTGTGATGGCACGGTGGTTAGATGTGCCCGGCGGTGTGATGGCACGGTGGTGAGATGTGCCCGGCGGTGTGATGGCACGGTGGTTAGATGTGCCCGGCGGTGTGATGGCACGGTGGTGAGATGTGCCCGGTGGTGTGATGGCACAGTGGTTAGATGTGCCCAGTGGTGTGATGGCACGGTGGTGAGATGTGCCCGGCGGTGTGGTGGCACGGTGGTTAGATATGCCCAGTGGTGTGATGGCACGGTGGTTAGATGTGCCCAGTGGTGTGATGGCACGGTGGTGAGATGTGCCCGGCGGTGTGGTGGCACGGTGGTTAGATGTGCCCAGTGGTGTGATGGCACGGTGGTTAGATGTGCCCGGCGGTGTGATGGCACGGTGGTGAGATGTGCCCGGCGGTGTGATAGCACGGTGGTGAGATGTGCCCGGCGGTGTGATGGCACGGTGGTTAGATGTGCCCAGTGGTGTGATGGCACGGTGGTGAGGTTTGCCCGGTGGTGTGATGGCACGGTGGTGAGATGTGCCCGGCGGTGTGATGGCACGGTGGTGAGATGTGCCCGGCGGTGTGATGGCACGGTGGTGAGATGTGCCCGGCGGTGTGGTGGCACGGTGGTTAGATGTGCCCGGCGGTGTGATGGCACGGTGGTTAGATGTGCCCGGCGGTGTGGTGGCACGGTGGTTAGATGTGCCCAGTGGTGTGATGGCACGGTGGTGAGATGTGCCCGGCGGTGTGATGGCACGGTGGTGAGATGTGCCCGGCGGTGTGGTGGCACGGTGGTTAGATGTGCCCGGCGGTGTGATGGCACGGTGGTGAGATGTGCCCGGCGGTGTGGTGGCACGGTGGTGAGATGTGCCCGGCGGTGTGATGGCACGGTGGTGAGATGTGCCTGGTGGTGTGATGGCACGGTGGTTAGATGTGCCCAGTGGTGTGATGGCACGGTGGTGAGATGTGCCCGGCGGTGTGGTGGCACGGTGGTTAGATGTGCCCGGCGGTGTGATGGCACGGTGGTTAGATGTGCCCAGTGGTGTGATGGCACGGTGGTGAGATGTGCCCGGCGGTGTGATGGCACGGTGGTTAGATGTGCCCAGTGGTGTGATGGCACGGTGGTGAGATGTGCCCGGCGGTGTGATGGCACGGTGGTGAGATGTGCCCGGCGGTGTGATGGCACGGTGGTGAGATGTGCCCGGCGGTGTGATGGCACGGTGGTTAGATGTGCCCGGCGGTGTGATGGCACGGTGGTTAGATGTGCCCAGTGGTGTGAGGGCACGGTGGTTAGATGTGCCCAGTGGTGTGATGGCACGGTGGTGAGATGTGCCCGGCGGTGTGATGGCACGGTGGTGAGATGTGCCCGGCGGTGTGGTGGCACGGTGGTTAGATGTGCCCAGTGGTGTGAGGGCACGGTGGTGAGATGTGCCCGGCGGTGTGGTGGCACGGTGGTTAGATGTGCCCAGTGGTGTGAGGGCACGGTGGTTAGATGTGCCCAGTGGTGTGATGGCACGGCGGTGAGATGTGCCCGGCGGTGTGGTGGCACGGTGGTTAGATGTGCCCGACGGTGTGATGCCACGGTGGTGAGATGTGCCCGGCGGTGTGGTGGCACGGTGGTTAGATGTGCCCAGTGGTGTGAGGGCACGGTGGTTAGATGTGCCCAGTGGTGTGATGGCACGGTGGTGAGATGTGCCCGGCGGTGTGGTGGCACGGTGGTTAGATGTGCCCGGCGGTGTGATGGCACGGTGGTGAGATGTGCCCGGCGGTGTGGTGGCACGGTGGTTAGAGGTGCCCAGTGGTGTGAGGGCACGGTGGTTAGATGTGCCTGGCGGTGTGATGGCATGGTGGTGAGGTGTGCCCAGTGGTGTGATGGCACGGTGGTGAGATGTGCCCAGCGGTGTGGTGGCACGGTGGTTAGATGTGCCCAGTGGTGTGATGGCACGGTGGTTAGATGTGCCCAGTGGTGTGATGGCACGGTGGTTAGATGTGCCCGGCGGTGTGATGGCACGGTGGTTAGATGTGCCCGGCGGAGACTTCCGGGTGCGGCGATGACCAGCTGAGTCGCACGTTTCGGCAGCTCCCTGTGAAACGGACTTTTGGGCTCTTGATAGGAGCCCCAACGGCAATTTTAACGGCTGAAAACACCGTGCGGTAAACCAGAAGGGTGTTCCCCCTGGACACGGATGGAAAAAGGAGAGGAAAGTGGCCGGATTGCAGCGGATCCTTTGGTACAACGGCAAGGAAGGCAAGCAGAAACCAAGATGGCGTCGGAAGGTGGCAGTTTCATATGGGGCCCTGAACAACAAGAGTTTTTGAAACGCTGCGTGGAGGAGATAAAAAAGGAAATGAAGAAAGAGTTGTTGGCCCCGATATTACAGGCGATTGAAGGGCTGAAAGAGGAACAAAAGACCCAGGAACAGGAGCTTCGGGTCGTGAAGGCGAAAGCAGCTGAGAATGAAAACGATATACAGGGCCTGGTGGTGAAGTCGGAGATACAGGAGGCACACCAGAAACGATCTGTGGAGAGGTTGGAGGCACTGGAAAATAACGCAAGGAGGAACAACTTGAGGATTCTTGGCCTTCCTGAAGGTGTGGAGGGGGCGGACGTCGGGGCATATGTGAGCACGATGCTGCACTCGTTAATGGGAGTGGAGGCCCCGACGGGTCCGTTGGAGGTGGAGGGAGCGTACCGAGTTATGGTGCGAGGACCGAGAGCAGGAGAAGCTCCCAGAGCCATAGTGGTGAGATTTCTCCGTTTTAAGGATAGAGAAATGGTCCTTAGATGGGCGAAGAAAACTCGGTGTAGTAAATGGGAGAACGCGGTGATCCGCGTCTATCAAGATTGGAGTGCGGAGGTGGCGAGAAGGAGGGCGAGCTTTAATCGGGCCAAAGCGGTACTTCACAAAAAAAAGATAAAGTTTGGAATGCTGCAACCGGCAAGACTGTGGGTCACATATCAAGGGAGGCACCACTACTTTGAGACGGCGGATGAAGCGTGGACTTTTATTGTAGAAGAAAAATTGGAATGATTGGACTACGAAAATGAACGTTTGGACAAAGTGGTGGGACGAGTGGGGGGGGGGGGGGGGGCGAAGAGGGATTGTATTGTATGATTAATCCTGCGGTATGGTAACTTTTCTTTCTCCCACAGGTGGTGATGGGGGGAGGTGGGGAGGGAGAGGAGATGGGGCGTTGGCCATGGGAGGCGGGGCCGAGGGAGAGGCGCGGGCTTGGTTCCCGCGCTATGATAATTATGGCGGGAATAGAGAAGCAGGAAGGAGGGGGCACCGCACGGGGCGAGCCGTGATCACGGGGGGAAGCCGAGGTCAGCCAGAGTTTGCTGACTTCTGGGAGCAACATGGGGGGAGTAATTACGCTAGCGGGGGGTCTAGCGGGGGGGGGGGAGGGGGGAATTACTGGGTTGCTGCTGCTGGGGAAAGGGGGGAGTGGGTGCGGGAAAGGATGGGCGGGGGGGCACCGTCTGGGAGAAATACAGCCGCGTGGGAACTGGGCGAGAAGCTGGAAAAAGATGATGGCTAACCGGCAAGGGGGGGGGGGGGGAAGCCCCCCAACTCGGCTGATCACGTGGAACGTGAGGGGGCTTAACGGGCCGATAAAGAGGGCACGAGTACTCGCACACCTTAAGAAACTTAAAGCAGATGTGGTCATGTTACAGGAAACGCACCTGAAACTGATAGATCAGGTTAGGTTGCGCAAAGGATGGGTAGGGCAGGTGTTCCATTCGGGGCTGGATGCGAAAAACAGGGGGGTGGCTATATTAGTGGGGAAGCGGGTAATGTTCGAGGCAAAGACTATAGTGGCGGATAACGGGGGCAGATACGTGATGGTGAGTGGCAAATTACAGGGAGAGATGGTGGTGTTGGTAAACGTGTATGCCCCGAATTGGGACGATGCCAATTTTATGAGGCGAATGCTAGGACGCATCCCAGACCTAGAGACCGGAAAGCTGATAATGGGGGGAGACTTTAACACGGTGTTGGAACCAAGGCTGGATAGGTCGAAGTCCAGGACTGGTAGGAGGCCGGCAGCAGCCATGGTGCTTAAGGATTTTATGGAGCAGATGGGAGGGGTGGACCCGTGGAGATTCAGTAGACCTAGGAGTAAGGAGTTCTCGTTTTTCTCCTATGTCCATAAAGTCTATTCACGCATAGACTTTTTTGTGTTGGGTAGGGCATTGATCCCGAGGGTGAGGGGAACGGAATATACGGCTATAGCCATTTCGGATCATGCCCCACACTGGGTAGACTTGGAGATAGGGGAGGAAACAAGAGGGCGTCCACCCTGGAGAATGGATATGGGACTAATGGCGGATGAGGGGGTGTGCTTAAGGGTGAGGGGATGCATTGAAAAGTACTTGGAACTCAATGACAATAGGGAGGTTCAGGTGGGAGTGGTCTGGGAGGCGTTGAAGGCGGTGGTTAGGGGGGAGCTGATATCAATAAGGACACATAAAGGGAAGCAGGAGAGTAAGGAACGGGAGCGGTTGTTGCAAGAACTTTTGAGGGTGGACAGACAGTATGCGGAAGCACCGGAGGAGGGACTGTATAGGGAAAGGCAAAGGCTGCATGTGGAATTTGACTTGCTGACCACAGGCACTGCAGAGGCACAATGGAGGAAGGCGCAGGGTGTACAGTATGAATATGGAGAGAAGGCGAGCAGATTGCTGGCACACCAATTGAGGAAAAGGGGAGCAGCGAGGGAAATAGGGGGGGTGAGAGACGAAGATGGAGAGACGGAGCGGGGAGCGGAGAGAGTGAATGAAGTGTTCAAGACATTTTATAAAAAATTGTATGAAGCTCAACCCCCGGATGGGAGGGAGAGAATGATGGAGTTTTTGGATCGGCTGGAAATTCCCAAGGTGGAAGAGCAGGAAAGGATGGGATTGGGAGCACAGATCACGGTAGAAGAAGTGGTGAAAGGAATTAGGAACATGCAGACGGGAAAGGCCCCGGGACCGGACGGATTCCCAGTTGAATTTTACAGAAAATATTTGGACTTGCTCGCCCCGCTACTGACGAGGACCTTCAACGAGGCAAAGGAAAGGGGACAACTGCCCCCGACTATGTCAGAAGCAACGATATCGCTTCTTTTAAAGAAGGAAAAGGATCCGCTACAATGCGGGTCCTACAGACCAATCTCCCTCCTCAATGTAGATGCCAAGGTCTTGGCCAAGGTAATGGCAATGAGAATAGAGGAATGTGTCCCGGGGGTGGTTCATGAAGACCAAACTGGGTTTGTGAAGGGGAGACAGCTGAACACGAACATACGGAGGTTGTTAGGCGTAATGATGATGGCCCCACCAGAGGGTGAAACGGAGATAGTAGTGGCGATGGATGCCGAGAAAGCATTTGATAGAGTGGAGTGGGATTATCTGTGGGAGGTGTTGAGGAGATTTGGGTTCGGAGAGGGGTATGTTAGATGGGTGCAGCTGTTGTATAGGGCCCCAGTGGCGAGTGTGGTCACGAATGGACGGGGATCGGCATATTTTCGGCTCCACAGAGGGACAAGGCAGGGATGTCCTCTGTCCCCATTACTGTTTGCACTGGCGATTGAGCCCCTGGCGATAGCGCTGAGAGGTTCCAAGGGATGGAGGGGAATACTTAGGGGAGGAGAAGAACACCGGGTATCTTTATATGCGGATGATCTGCTACTATATGTGGCGGATCCAGCGGAGGGGATGCCAGAAATAATGCGGATACTTGGGGAGTTTGGGGATTTTTCAGGGTATAAATTGAACATGGGAAAGAGTGAGCTGTTTGTGGTGCATCCAGGGGAGCAGAGTAGAGAAATAGAAGACCTACCGTTGAGGAAGGTAACAAGAGACTTTCGTTACCTGGGGATCCAGATAGCTAAGAATTGGGGCACATTGCACAGGCTAAATTTGACGCGGTTGGTGGAACAGATGGAGGAAGATTTCAAGAGATGGGACATGGTAGCATTGTCAATGGCAGGGAGGGTGCAGGCAGTTAAGATGGTGGTCCTCCCGAGATTCCTTTTTGTGTTTCAGTGTCTCCCGGTGGTGATCACGAAGGCTTTTTTCAAAAGGATAGAAAAGAGTATTATGGGTTTTGTTTGGGCCGGGAAGACTCCGAGAGTGAGGAAGGGATTCTTACAGCGTAGTAGGGATAGGGGGGGGCTGGCACTACCGAGCCTAAGTGAGTATTATTGGGCCGCTAATATTTCAATGGTGAGCAAGTGGATGGGAGAGGAGGAAGGAGCGGCGTGGAAGAGATTAGAGAGGGCGTCCTGTAGGGGGACCAGCCTGCAGGCTATGGTGACAGCCCCATTGCCGTTCTCACCAAGGAACTATACCACGAGTCCGGTGGTGGTAGCTACACTGAAGATTTGGGGACAGTGGAGACGACATAGGGGAAAGACCGGAGCACTGGGGGGGTCCCCGATAAGAAACAACCATAGGTTTGCCCCGGGGGGAATGGATGGGGGATATGGAATGTGGCAAAGAGCAGGTATAACGCAATTGAAAGATCTATTTGTGGATGGGAAGTTTGCGAGTCTGGGAGCGCTGACCGAGAAATATGGGTTGCCCCAAGGGAATGCATTCAGGTACATGCAATTGAGGGCTTTTGCGAGGCAGCAGGTGAGGGAATTCCCGCAGCTCCCGACACAAGAGGTGCAGGACAGAGTCATCTCAAAGAAATGGGTGGGGGACGGTAAGGTGTCGGATATATATAGGGAATTGAGAGACGAAGGGGAGACTATGATGGACGAACTAAAAGGGAAATGGGAAGAAGAGCTAGGGGAGGAGATTGAGGAGGGGATGTGGGCAGATGCCCTAAACAGGGTAAACTCATCGTCCTCGTGCGCCAGGCTAAGCCTGATTCAGTTTAAGGTATTACACAGGGCACATATGACTGGAACACGGCTTAGTAAATTTTTTGGGGTGGAGGATAGGTGTGCGAGGTGCTCGAGAAGCCCAGCGAATCATACCCATATGTTTTGGTCATGCCCGGCACTACAGGGGTTTTGGATGGGGGTGACAAAGGTGCTTTCGAAAGTAGTAGGAGTCCGGGTCGAACCAAGCTGGGGGTTGGCTATATTTGGGGTTGCACAAGAGCCGGGAGTGCAGGAGGCGAAAGAGGCCGATGTTTTGGCCTTTGCGTCCCTAGTAGCCCGGCGCAGAATATTGCTAATGTGGAAAGAAGCCAAGCCCCCGGGGGTGGAGACCTGGATAAATGATATGGCGGGGTTCATAAAGTTAGAGCGGATTAAGTTCGTCCTAAGGGGGTCGGCTCAAGGGTTTACAAGGCGGTGGCAACCGTTCGTCGAATATCTTGCGGAAAGATAGATAGGGGAGAACAAAGAAGGCAGCAGCAGCAGCCCAGAACTTGGGGGGTGGGGGGTGGGGGGGGGGGGGGGGTGTGGCCTGAGACAAGGCAGTTGCCAATTAGGGCTAGTTTTTATTTTTGTTATTTAATATTTATTTATTTGTTGTTGTTTTCTTTTGTTCTTGTTTAAATAAAAAAGGTCATTATTATCTGTATTGTTATAATGTTGTGTAAAGGATGCACAATGTACTGTGTTGGTTGACCAAAAATTTTCAATAAAATATTATTTAAAAAAAAAAAAAAAAAAAGATGTGCCCGGCGGTGTGATGGCACGGTGGTTAGATGTGCCCAGTGGTGTGATGGCACGGTGGTTAGATGGGCCCAGTGGTGTGATGGCACGGTGGTTAGATGTGCCCGGCGGTGTGATGGCACGGTGGTGAGATGTGCCCGGCGGTGTGATGGCACGGTGGTTAGATGTGCCCAGCGGTGTGATGGCACGGTGGTTAGATGTGCCCAGTGGTGTGATGGCACGGTGGTTAGATGTGCCCGGCGGTGTGATGGCACGGTGGTTAGATGTGCCCAGTGGTGTGATGGCACGGTGGTTAGATGTGCCCGGCGGTGTGATGGCACGGTGGTTAGATGTGCCCGGCGGTGTGGTGGCACGGTGGTTAGATGTGCCCAGTGGTGTGATGGCACGGTGGTTAGATGTGCCCAGTGGTGTGATGGCACGGTGGTTAGATGTGCCTGGCGGTGTGATGGCACGGTGGTTAGATGTGCCCAGTGGTGTGATGGCACAGTGGTTAGATGTGCCCGGCGGTGTGATGGCATGGTGGTTAGAGGTGCCCGGCGGTGTGATGGCACGGTGGTGAGATGTGCCCGGCGGTGTGATGGCACGGTGGTTAGATGTGCCCAGTGGTGTGATGGCATGGTGGTTAGAGGTGCCCGGCGGTGTGGTGGCACGGTGGTTAGATGTGCCCGGCGGTGTGATGGCACGGTGGTGAGATGTGCCCGGCGGTGTGATGGCACGGTGGTGAGATGTGCCCGGCGGTGTGAGGGCACGGTGGTTAGAGGTGCCCAGTGGTGTGAGGGCACGGTGGTTAGATGTGCCCAGTGGTGTGATGGCATGGTGGTTAGAGGTGCCCGGCGGTGTGGTGGCACGGTGGTGAGATGTGCCCGGCGGTGTGATGGCACGGTGGTGAGATGTGCCCGGCGGTGTGATGGCACGGTGGTGAGATGTGCCCGGCGGTGTGATGGCACGGTGGTGAGATGTGCCCGGCGGTGTGAGGGCACGGTGGTGTGAGGTGCCCAGTGGTGTGATGGCACGGTGGTTAGATGTGCCCGGCGGTGTGATGGCACGGTGGTGAGATGTGCCCGGCGGTGTGATGGCACGGTGGTGATATGTGCCCGGCGGTGTGAGGGCACGGTGGTTAGAGGTGCCCAGTGGTGTGAGGGCACGGTGGTTAGAGGTGCCCGGCGGTGTGATGGCACGGTGGTTAGATGTGCCCAGCGGTGTGATGGCACGGTGGTTAGATGTGCCCAGTGGTGTGATGGCACGGTGGTTAGATGTGCCCGGCGGTGTGATGGCACGGTGGTTAGATGTGCCCAGCGGTGTGATGGCACGGTGGTTAGATGGGCCCAGTGGTGTGATGGCACGGTGGTTAGATGTGCCCGGCGGTGTGATGGCACGGTGGTGAGATGTGCCCGGCGGTGTGATGGCACGGTGGTTAGATGTGCCCAGCGGTGTGATGGCACGGTGGTTAGATGTGCCCAGTGGTGTGATGGCACGGTGGTTAGATGTGCCCGGCGGTGTGATGGCACGGTGGTTAGATGTGCCCAGTGGTGTGATGGCACGGTGGTTAGATGTGCCCGGCGGTGTGATGGCACGGTGGTTAGATGTGCCCGGCGGTGTGGTGGCACGGTGGTTAGATGTGCCCAGTGGTGTGATGGCACGGTGGTTAGATGTGCCCAGTGGTGTGATGGCACGGTGGTTAGATGTGCCTGGCGGTGTGATGGCACGGTGGTTAGATGTGCCCAGTGGTGTGATGGCACGGTGGTTAGATGTGCCCGGCGGTGTGATGGCATGGTGGTTAGAGGTGCCCGGCGGTGTGATGGCACGGTGGTGAGATGTGCCCGGCGGTGTGATGGCACGGTGGTTAGATGTGCCCAGTGGTGTGATGGCATGGTGGTTAGAGGTGCCCGGCGGTGTGGTGGCACGGTGGTTAGATGTGCCCGGCGGTGTGATGGCACGGTGGTGAGATGTGCCCGGCGGTGTGATGGCACGGTGGTGAGATGTGCCCGGCGGTGTGAGGGCACGGTGGTTAGAGGTGCCCAGTGGTGTGAGGGCACGGTGGTTAGATGTGCCCAGTGGTGTGATGGCATGGTGGTTAGAGGTGCCCGGCGGTGTGGTGGCACGGTGGTGAGATGTGCCCGGCGGTGTGATGGCACGGTGGTGAGATGTGCCCGGCGGTGTGATGGCACGGTGGTGAGATGTGCCCGGCGGTGTGATGGCACGGTGGTGAGATGTGCCCGGCGGTGTGAGGGCACGGTGGTGTGAGGTGCCCAGTGGTGTGATGGCACGGTGGTTAGATGTGCCCGGCGGTGTGATGGCACGGTGGTGAGATGTGCCCGGCGGTGTGATGGCACGGTGGTGATATGTGCCCGGCGGTGTGAGGGCACGGTGGTTAGAGGTGCCCAGTGGTGTGAGGGCACGGTGGTTAGAGGTGCCCAGTGGTGTGAGGGCACGGTGGTTAGATGTGCCTGGCGGTGTGATGGCACGGTGGTTAGATGTGCCTGGCGGTGTGATGGCACGGTGGTGAGATGTGCCCGGCGGTGTGACGGCACGGTGGTGAGATGTGCCCGGCGGTGTGATGGCACGGTGGTTAGATGTGCCCGGCGGTGTGATGGCACGGTGGTTAGATGTGCCCGGTGGTGTGGTGGCACGGTGGTTAGATGTGCCCGGCGGTGTGGTGGCACGGTGGTTAGATGTGCCCAGTGGTGTGGTGGCACGGTGGTTAGATGTGCCCAGTGGTGTGAGGGCACGGTGGTGAGATGTGCCCGGCGGTGTGATGGCACGGTGGTTAGATGTGCCTGGCGGTGTGATGGCACGGGGGTTAGATGTGCCCGGCGGTGTGGTGGCACGGTGGTTAGATGTGCCCAGTGGTGTGATGGCACGGTGGTGAGATGTGCCCGGCGGTGTGATGGCACGGTGGTGAGATGTGCCCGGCGGTGTGGTGGCACGGTGGTTAGATGTGCCCGGCGGTGTGATGGCACGGTGGTGAGATGTGCCCGGCGGTGTGGTGGCACGGTGGTGAGATGTGCCCGGCGGTATGATGGCACGGTGGTGAGATGTGCCCGGTGGTGTGATGGCACGGTGGTGAGATGTGCCCGGCGGTGTGATGGCACGGTGGTGAGATGTGCCCGGCGGTGTGGTGGCACGGTGGTTAGATGTGCCCGGCGGTGTGATGGCACGGTGGTGAGATGTGCCCGGTGGTGTGATGGCACGGTGGTTAGATGTGCCCAGTGGTGTGAGGGCACGGTGGTTAGATGTGCCCAGTGGTGTGATGGCACGGTGGTGAGATGTGCCCGGCGGTGTGATGGCACGGTGGTGAGATGTGCCCGGCGGTGTGGTGGCACGGTGGTTAGATGTGCCCAGTGGTGTGAGGGCACGGTGGTGAGATGTGCCCGGCGGTGTGGTGGCACGGTGGTTAGATGTGCCCAGTGGTGTGAGGGCACGGTGGTTAGATGTGCCCAGTGGTGTGATGGCACGGTGGTGAAATGTGCCCGGCGGTGTGGTGGCACGGTGGTTAGATGTGCCCGGCGGTGTGATGGCACGGTGGTGAGATGTGCCCGGCGGTGTGGTGGCACGGTGGTTAGATGTGCCCAGTGGTGTGAGGGCACGGTGGTTAGATGTGCCCAGTGGTGTGATGGCACGGTGGTGAGATGTGCCCGGCGGTGTGGTGGCACGGTGGTTAGAAGTGCCCGGCGGTGTGATGGCACGGTGGTGAGATGTGCCCGGCGGTGTGGTGGCACGGTGGTTAGATGTGCCCGGCGGTGTGATGGCACGGTGGTGAGATGTGCCCGGCGGTGTGATGGCATGGTGGTTAGAGGTGCCCAGTGGTGTGAGGGCACGGTGGTTAGATGTGCCTGGCGTTGTGATGGCATGGTGGTGAGGTGTGCCCAGTGGTGTGATGGCACGGTGGTGAGATGTGCCCAGCGGTGTGGTGGCACGGTGGTTAGATGTGCCCAGTGGTGTGATGGCACGGTGGTTAGATGTGCCCAGTGGTGTGATGGCACGGTGGTTAGATGTGCCCGGCGGTGTGATGGCACGGTGGTTAGATGTGCCCAGCGGTGTGATGGCACGGTGGTTAGATGTGCCCAGAGGTGTGATGGCACGGTGGTTAGATGGGCCCAGTGGTGTGATGGCACGGTGGTTAGATGTGCCCGGCGGTGTGATGGCACGGTGGTGAGATGTGCCCGGCGGTGTGATGGCACGGTGGTTAGATGTGCCCAGTGGTGTGATGGCACGGTGGTTAGATGTGCCCAGTGGTGTGATGGCACGGTGGTTAGATGTGCCCGGCGGTGTGATGGCACGGTGGTTAGAGGTGCCCGGCGGTGTAATGGCACGGTGGTTAGATGTGCCCGGCGGTGTGATGGCATGGTGGTTAGAGGTGCCCGGCGGTGTGATGGCACGGTGGTGAGATGTGCCCGGCGGTGTGATGGCACGGTGGTTAGATGTGCCCAGTGGTGTGATGGCATGGTGGTTAGAGGTGCCCGGCGATGTGGTGGCACGGTGGTTAGATGTGCCCGGCGGTGTGATGGCACGGTGGTGAGATGTGCCCGGCGGTGTGAGGGCACGGTGGTTAGATGTGCCTGGCGGTGTGATGGCACGGTGGTTAGATGTGCCTGGCGGTGTGATGGCACGGTGGTGAGATGTGCCCGGCGGTGTGATGGCACGGTGGTTAGATGTGCCCGGCGGTGTGATGGCACGGTGGTTAGATGTGCCCGGCGGTTTGGTGGCACGGTGGTTAGATGTGCCCGGCGGTGTGGTGGCACGGTGGTTAGATGTGCCCGGCGATGTGATGGCACGGTGGTTAGATGTGCCCGGCGGTGTGGTGGCACGGTGGTTAGATGTGCCCGGCGGTGTGGTGGCACGGTGGATAGATGTGCCCAGTGGTGTGGTGGCACGATGGTTAGATGTGCCCAGTGGTGTGAGGGCACGGTGGTGAGATGTGCCCGGCGGTGTGATGGCACGGTGGTTAGATGTGCCTGGCGGTGTGATGGCATGGTGGTTAGATGTGCCCGGCGGTGTGATGGCACGGTGGTTAGATGTGCCCGGTGGTGTGGTGGCACGGTGGTTAGATGTGCCCGGCGGTGTGGTGGCACGGTGGTTAGATGTGCCCAGTGGTGTGGTGGCACGGTGGTTAGATGTGCCCGGCGGTGTGATGGCACGGTGGTGAGATGTGCCCGGCGGTGTGATGGCACGGTGGTTAGATGTGCCCAGTGGTGTGAGGGCACGGTGGTTAGATGTGCCCAGTGGTGTGATGGCACGGTGGTTAGATGTGCCCAGTGGTGTGAGGGCACGGTGGTTAGATGTGCCCAGTGGTGTGATGGCACGGTGGTTAGATGTGCCCAGTGGTGTGAGGGCACGGTGGTTAGATGTGCCCAGTGGTGTGATGGCACGGTGGTTAGATGTGCCCGGCGGTGTGATGGCACGGTGGTGAGATGTGCCCGGCGGTGTGATGGCACGGTGGTTAGATGTGCCCGGCGGTGTGATGGCACGGTGGTTAGATGTGCCCGGCGGTGTGATGGCACGGTGGTGAGATGTGCCCGGCGGTGTGATGGCACGGTGGTTAGATGTGCCCAGTGGTGGGAGGGCACGGTGGTGAGATGTGCCCGGCGGTGTGATGGCATGGTGGTTAGATGTGCCCGGCGGTGTGATGGCACGGTGGTTAGATGTGCCCAGTGGTGTGAGGGCACGGTGGTTAGATGTGCCCGGCGGTGTGATGGCACGGTGGTTAGATGTGCCCGGCGGTGTGGTGGCACGGTGGTTAGATGTGCCCAGTGGTGTGAGGGCACGGTGGTTACATGTGCCCAGTGGTGTGATGGCACGGTGGTGAGATGTGCCCGGCGGTGTGGTGGCACGGTGGTTAGATGTGCCCGGCGGTGTGATGGCACGGTGGTGAGATGTGCCCGGCGGTGTGGTGGCACGGTGGTTAGATGTGCCCAGTGGTGTGAGGGCACGGTGGTTAGATGTGCCCAGTGGTGTGATGGCACGGTGGTGAGATGTGCCCGGCGGTGTGGTGGCACGGTGGTTAGATGTGCCCGGCGGTGTGATGGCACGGTGGTGAGATGTGCCCGGCGGTGTGGTGGCACGGTGGTTAGATGTGCCCGGCGGTGTGATGGCACGGTGGTGAGATGTGCCCGGTGGTGTGATGGCACGGTGGTTAGAGGTGCCCAGTGGTGTGAGGGCACGGTGGTTAGATGTGCCTGGCGGTGTGATGGCATGGTGGTGAGGTGTGCCCAGTGGTGTGATGGCACGGTGGTGAGATGTGCCCAGCGGTGTGGTGGCACGGTGGTTAGATGTGCCCAGTGGTGTGATGGCACGGTGGTTAGATGTGCCCAGTGGTGTGATGGCACGGTGGTTAGATGTGCCCGGCGGTGTGATGGCACGGTGGTTAGATGTGCCCAGCGGTGTGATGGCACGGTGGTTAGATGTGCCCAGTGGTGTGATGGCACGGTGGTTAGATGGGCCCAGTGGTGTGATGGCACGGTGGTTAGATGTGCCCGGCGGTGTGATGGCACGGTGGTGAGATGTGCCCGGCGGTGTGATGGCACGGTGGTTAGATGTGCCCGGCGGTGTGATGGCACGGTGGTTAGATGTGCCCAGTGGTGTGATGGCACGGTGGTTAGATGTGCCCGGCGGTGTGATGGCACGGTGGTTAGAGGTGCCCGGCGGTGTGATGGCACGGTGGTTAGATGTGCCCGGCGGTGTGATGGCATGGTGGTTAGAGGTGCCCGGCGGTGTGATGGCACGGTGGTGAGATGTGCCCGGCGGTGTGATGGCACGGTGGTTAGATGTGCCCAGTGGTGTGATGGCATGGTGGTTAGAGGTGCCCGGCGATGTGGTGGCACGGTGGTTAGATGTGCCCGGCGGTGTGATGGCACGGTGGTGAGATGTGCCCGGCGGTGTGATGGCACGGTGGTTAGATGTGCCTGGCGGTGTGATGGCACGGTGGTGAGATGTGCCCGGCGGTGTGATGGCACGGTGGTTAGATGTGCCCGGCGGTGTGATGGCACGGTGGTTAGATGTGCCCGGCGGTGTGAAGGCACGGTGGTTAGATGTGCCCAGTGGTGTGATGGCATGGTGGTTAGAGGTGCCCGGCGATGTGGTGGCACGGTGGTGAGATGTGCCTGGCGGTGTGATGGCACGGTGGTGAGATGTGCCCGGCGGTGTGATGGCACGGTGGTTAGATGTGCCCGGCGGTGTGATGGCACGGTGGTTAGATGTGCCCGGCGGTTTGGTGGCACGGTGGTTAGATGTGCCCGGCGGTGTGGTGGCACGGTGGTTAGATGTGCCCGGCGGTGTGATGGCACGGTGGTTAGATGTGCCCGGCGGTGTGGTGGCACGGTGGTTAGATGTGCCCGGCGGTGTGGTGGCACGGTGGATAGATGTGCCCAGTGGTGTGGTGGCACGATGGTTAGATGTGCCCAGTGGTGTGAGGGCACGGTGGTGAGATGTGCCCGGCGGTGTGATGGCACGGTGGTTAGATGTGCCTGGCGGTGTGATGGCATGGTGGTTAGATGTGCCCGGCGGTGTGATGGCACGGTGGTTAGATGTGCCCGGTGGTGTGGTGGCACGGTGGTTAGATGTGCCCGGCGGTGTGGTGGCACGGTGGTTAGATGTGCCCAGTGGTGTGGTGGCACGGTGGTTAGATGTGCCCGGCGGTGTGATGGCACGGTGGTGAGATGTGCCCGGCGGTGTGATGGCACGGTGGTTAGATGTGCCCAGTGGTGTGAGGGCACGGTGGTTAGATGTGCCCAGTGGTGTGATGGCACGGTGGTTAGATGTGCCCAGTGGTGTGAGAGCACGGTGGTTAGATGTGCCCAGTGGTGTGATGGCACGGTGGTTAGATGTGCCCAGTGGTGTGAGGGCACGGTGGTTAGATGTGCCCAGTGGTGTGATGGCACGGTGGTTAGATGTGCCCGGCGGTGTGATGGCACGGTGGTGAGATGTGCCCGGCGGTGTGATGGCACGGTGGTTAGATGTGCCCGGCGGTGTGATGGCACGGTGGTTAGATGTGCCCGGCGGTGTGATGGCACGGTGGTGAGATGTGCCCGGCGGTGTGATGGCACGGTGGTTAGATGTGCCCAGTGGTGGGAGGGCACGGTGGTGAGATGTGCCCGGCGGTGTGATGGCATGGTGGTTAGATGTGCCCGGCGGTGTGATGGCACGGTGGTTAGATGTGCCCAGTGGTGTGAGGGCACGGTGGTTAGATGTGCCCGGCGGTGTGATGGCACGGTGGTTAGATGTGCCCGGCGGTGTGGTGGCACGGTGGTTAGATGTGCCCAGTGGTGTGAGGGCACGGTGGTTACATGTGCCCAGTGGTGTGATGGCACGGTGGTGAGATGTGCCCGGCGGTGTGGTGGCACGGTGGTTAGATGTGCCCGGCGGTGTGATGGCACGGTGGTGAGATGTGCCCGGCGGTGTGGTGGCACGGTGGTTAGATGTGCCCAGTGGTGTGAGGGCACGGTGGTTAGATGTGCCCAGTGGTGTGATGGCACGGTGGTGAGATGTGCCCGGCGGTGTGGTGGCACGGTGGTTAGATGTGCCCGGCGGTGTGATGGCACGGTGGTGAGATGTGCCCGGCGGTGTGGTGGCACGGTGGTTAGATGTGCCCGGCGGTGTGATGGCACGGTGGTGAGATGTGCCCGGCGGTGTGATGGCACGGTGGTTAGAGGTGCCCAGTGGTGTGAGGGCACGGTGGTTAGATGTGCCTGGCGGTGTGATGGCATGGTGGTGAGGTGTGCCCAGTGGTGTGATGGCACGGTGGTGATATGTGCCCAGCGGTGTGGTGGCACGGTGGTTAGATGTGCCCAGTGGTGTGATGGCACGGTGGTTAGATGTGCCCAGTGGTGTGATGGCACGGTGGTTAGATGTGCCCGGCGGTGTGATGGCACGGTGGTTAGATGTGCCCAGCGGTGTGATGGCACGGTGGTTAGATGTGCCCAGTGGTGTGATGGCACGGTGGTGAAATGTGCCCGGCGGTGTGGTGGCACGGTGGTTAGATGTGCCCGGCGGTGTGATGGCACGGTGGTGAGATGTGCCCGGCGGTGTGGTGGCACGGTGGTTAGATGTGCCCAGTGGTGTGAGGGCACGGTGGTTAGATGTGCCCAGTGGTGTGATGGCACGGTGGTGAGATGTGCCCGGCGGTGTGGTGGCACGGTGGTTAGATGTGCCTGGCGGTGTGATGGCACGGTGGTTAGATGTGCCCGGCGGTGTGATGGCACGGTGGTTAGATGTGCCCGGTGGTGTGGTGGCACGGTGGTTAGATGTGCCCGGCGGTGTGGTGGCACGGTGGTTAGATGTGCCCAGTGGTGTGGTGGCACGGTGGTTAGATGTGCCCGGCGGTGTGATGGCACGGTGGTGAGATGTGCCCGGCGGTGTGATGGCACGGTGGTTAGATGTGCCCAGTGGTGTGAGGGCACGGTGGTTAGATGTGCCCAGTGGTGTGATGGCATGGTGGTTAGATGTGCCCAGTGGTGTGAGGGCACGGTGGTTAGATGTGCCCAGTGGTGTGATGGCACGGTGGTTAGATGTGCCCAGTGGTGTGAGGGCACGGTGGTTAGATGTGCCCAGTGGTGTGATGGCACGGTGGTTAGATGTGCCCGGCGGTGTGATGGCACGGTGGTGAGATGTGCCCGGCGGTGTGATGGCACGGTGGTTAGATGTGCCCGGCGGTGTGATGGCACGGTGGTTAGATGTGCCCGGCGGTGTGATGGCACGGTGGTGAGATGTGCCCGGCGGTGTGATGGCACGGTGGCGAGGTGTGCCCGGCGGTGTGATGGCACGGTGGTGAGATGTGCCCGGCGGTGTGATGGCACGGTGGTGAGATGTGCCCAGTGGTGTGATGGCACGGTGGTTAGATGTGCCCAGTGGTGTGGTGGCACGGTGGTGAGATGTGCCCAGTGGTGTGATGGCACGGTGTTTAGATGTGCCCGGCGGTGTGATGGCACGGTGGTTAGATGTGCCCAGTGGTGTGGTGGCACGGTGGTGAGATGTGCCCAGTGGTGTGATGGCATGGTGGTTAGATGTGCCCGGCGGTGTGATGGCACGGTGGTGAGATGTGCCCGGCGGTGTGGTGGCACGGTGGTTAGATGTGCCCAGTGGTGTGATGGCACGGTGGTTAGATGTGCCCAGTGGTGTGGTGGCACGGTGGTGAGATGTGCCCAGTGGTGTGATGGCACGGCGGTTAGATGTGCCCGGCGGTGTGGTGGCACGGTGGTTAGATGTGCCCAGCGGTGTGATGGCACGGTGGTTAGATGTGCCCGGCGGTGTGATGGCACGGTGGTTAGATGTGCTCGGCGGTGTGGTGGCACGGTGGTTAGATGTGCCCGGCGGTGTGGTGGCACGGTGGTTAGATGTGCCCAGTGGTGTGATGGCACGGTGGTTAGAGGTGCCCGGTGGTGTGATGGCACGGTGGTTAGATGTGCCCAGTGGTGTGATGGCACGGTGGTTAGATGTGCCCAGCGGTGTGATGGCACGGTGGTTAGAGGTGCCCGGTGGTGTGATGGCACGGTGGTGAGATGTGCCCGGTGGCTGCCCAGGTGATACCATCGCAGCTTTCACAGAATTGGGCAGCGCAGCATCCCTCAGTGAGCTTCGTCGGAGAAGAGTGGGGTCCGGCGTGGGGAGATCATGCCCACTTTTGTACAGAACTAGCTGCTGTACAGTAACTTAAATTGTCCAGTCTGGAGGTTAGTGAGTGGGTGAATGGGGTGGACAAGAAGGTGAGGCGGGTAGGTCGGTCGGGGAGGTGAGGTGGGTGAGCTTGATTGATGGGTCATGTAGGTTTCATAGACTTTACAGTGCAGAAGGAGGCCATTCGGCCCATCGAGTCTGCACCAGCTCTTGGAAAGAGCACCCTACCCAAGGTCAACACCTCCACCCTATCCCCATAACCCAGTAACCCCACCCAACACTAAGGGCAATTTTGGACACTAAGGGCAATTTATCATGCCCAATCCACCTAACCTGCACATCTTTGGACTGTGGGAGGAAATCGGAGCACCCGAAGGAAACCCACGCACACACGGGGAGGATGTGCAGACTCCGCACAGACAGTGACCCAAGCAGGAATCGAACCTGGGTCCCTGGCGCGGCGAGGCCGCAGTGCTAACTACTGTGCCGCCCACCTTTAACACCTCAAGGCATCCCAAACAGCTTTACCATTGTTTTTAACAATGCTCTGTATTGATATGTCCGTCAGCTGCAGCCCGGGTTCCCCGCAAGGCCCCACTTGTATCGGTTGGCCGCAAAAGGACTTGGCCAGTGCGGAGACGGTGGACGAGTGCCCAGTGTTGGCGAGACAGGTTGAAACTGGGTGGACGGGATGCGGGGTCTGTGGTGAGGAAGTGGTTTTTAATGGTGGGGTGTTGGCTTCATTCCTGGTACCATGTGGCCTCTGCAGTTTTAATTCCTTGGCCCGGTGGCCTCAGCCGTACAGGCTGGCACGATGGGAGGTGATCAGTAGGTGGATTGGTCAGGTCTTTGTGTAATGGGCTTGGGTTGGGCTGACGTGGACATTTTGAGGAATGTCGCATCTGGACAGATTGAGCCGACTGGGCCTATGTTGCCTGCGGGTGCGATGAAATAAAGGCTGGAATTCTCCGCCGCCCATTGCCGGTAGTGGGGTTCCTGTTGAGGTGGAGGGTTGGACGTCAGTGAAAACCCCGCGCCCCACCCCCCACACTGGCCACGGGATGGGGGTTCATACCCATGTGCCAGCGGGAGGATGCAAATGGGTCATTAATGGGATTACAACAGGTCGGGACAAACTTGGCCCTGACGTGGTGGAACCCGCCGTAGGCCCCTTAAGGGGGTTGCCCCTCAAAGTCCACCCGAGGGCCACCCTTCCCCCCCACAAGGCCAGACATGCCCACCCCACCCCCACCAGACACCCACCCCATGGCACCCCCTCCAGAGACCCCCTAAATAGGGGGACCTCCACAGATTCTCCAAACATAGGGGAGCCCTCCCAGAGAGCCCCTACATTGGGGAGCCCCAACAGAGACCCCCTAAAAAGAGATACCATCCCAGAGGCCCCCTAACTAAAGGAACCCACCCCCACAGACCCCCCAAAAACGAAACCCCCTGTCTGGAAGCTGGAGAGCAGTCCGGGCAGGGGCAGTGAAATAAATTACTGTTGTAACACCCACCAGGGCAATACACCGGCTGGCTCAGACAGAGGAAGCACCACATGTCCATTCCTGGAAAGAGAAAACAAGTGACCTGTCTTTAAACCCCCTCAGATCTTTTAGTTGCAAGCCATTCAGTCACTTCTCTTAGTGGGCAGAGTGTTACTTACCCAGCCACAGGTGATCAAAGGCCTGTGGGCTCAGGTCAGTGAGCTATGTCATAGAATCATAGAATTATACAATCCGTACAGAGCAGAAGGAGGCAATTCAGCCCATTGAGTCTCTACTGACCCTCTGAAAGAGCACCCTACCTAGGCCGAAACCCCACACTATCCCTGTAACTCCACCTAGGGCCAATTTATCATGGCCAATTCACCTAATCTGCACATTTCTGGACTGTGGGAGGGAAACCGGAGCACCCGGAGGAAACTCACGCAGACACGGGGAGAACGTGCAGCCTCCGCACAGAGAGTGACCCCAGGCTGGAATCGAACCCAGGACCCTGGCGCCATGAGGCAGCAGTGTTAACCACCGTACCACCGTTTCTGTTTTCCCCAACACACAATGCACACCCTCTCTCTGCAAGGAAGTGGCGGCACGGTTGCCCAGTGGTGGCACAGCGCCAGGGACCCGGGTTCGATTCCGGCCTGGGATTACTGTCTGTTTGGAGTTTGCGCTTTCTCCCCGTGTCTGCGGAATTCCTCCGGGAGCTCCCGTTCCCTCCCACAGTCCCAAACAGAGCAGGTTAGGTGGATTGGCCATGATAAATTGCCACTCAGTGTCGAAAGGTGTCGGGTGATGGGATTGCAGTGGGGGTGGGGGGGGGGGGGGGAGGGATGGGCCTAGCTAGGGTGCGCTTTCAGAGGATCGGTGCAGTCTCGATGGGCCAAATGGCCTCCTTCTGCACTGTAGGGATTCTATAATTCTACGATCTGCAGCGATTTCTCAGTCGATTGAGTTTGGAAATTCTAAAGGTGGTTGGCGGGATGATTCCAGGCTTTGCAATACCTGAAATAAACTCTAGATGGCGGTCCCGGCCTTTTTGAAATGTTTGCATTAACATTTTGGCGTTCTTATCCCACAAAATAGACACGGGGCACACAAAAAGCGAAAGAATGTAAATGATACATAAATCAGGCTAAAACATTCAAATTAAACAGCAACCGTCTTTTTCCGATACATAAAAACGTAAGAGAGAGGCAAGACTGGACATTGGACCAGTGGAAAATGGAACTGGAGACATAGTAATGGGGGACAAAGAAATGGCAGAGGACCTGAAGAGGTACTTTGCATCAGTCTTCACAGCGGAAGACACCAGTGCCGTACCAGATCTTCAAGAGAGTCGGGGCAGAGTTGAAAGTAGTGACCATCACTGAAGAGAAGGTGCTGGGGAGAGCTGAAAGGTCTGAAGGTGGATAAATCACCTGGACCGGATGGACTATACCCCAGGGTTCTGAAGGAGATAGCTGAGGAGATTGTGGAGGCATTGGTGGTGATCTTTCAGGAACCACTGGAGGCAGGGAGGGTCCCAGAGGCCTGGGAAGTGGCTAATGTAACACCGCTGTTTAAGAAGGGAGAGAGGCAGAAGAAGGGAAATTATAGGCCGATTAGCCTGACTTCGAAGATTTTAGAGTCCATTATTAAGGATGCGATTGTGGAGTACTTGGAAGTGCATGATAAAATAGGACTGTGTCAGCACTGCTTCGTCAAGGGGAGGTCATGACTGACAAACCTGTTAGAATTCTTTGAGGAGGTAACGAGGAAGTTAGACAAAGAAGAACCAGCGGACGTGGTCTATTTAGATTTGCAGAAGACATTTGACAAGGTGCTCTCCAGGAGGCTGCTAAATAAGATAAGAGCCAATGGTGTTAGGGGCAAGATACTGGCATGGATAGAGGATTGGCTGACTGGCAGAAGGCAGAGCGTGGGGCTAGAGGGGTCTTTATCAAGGTGGCAACCGGTGACTAAGTGGTGTTTCGCAGGGGCCAGTGTTGGGACCACAACTTTTCACCATATACATTAACGATCTGGAAAAACGCACTGAGGGCATCGTTGCTAAGTTTACAGATGATACAAATGGCCTCCTTCTGCACTGTAAATTATATGTTGTTCTATGTTCTGTGCGGAGGGACAGGTATTGTTGGGGAAGCAAGGAGGCTGCAGAAGGACTTTGACAGGCTCGGAGAATGGGCAAAGAAATGAGAGATGGAATACAATGTGGAAACGTGTGAGATGATGCACTTTGGAAGGAGGGATGGAGGCATAGACTATTTTCTAAATGGCAAAGGGCTACCGAAATCTGAAGCCCGAAGGGAGTTAGGAGTCCTAGTTCAGAATTCTCATACGGTTAACATGCAGGTTCAGTCGGCGGTTAGGAAGGCAAATGCAATGTTAGCATTCATGTCGAGAGGGCTAGAATACAAGACCAGGGATGTACTGCTGAGGAGGTATAAGGCTCTGGTCAGACCCTATTTGAAGTATTCTGAGCAGTTTGGGGCCCCGTTTCTTTGGAAGGATGTGCTGGCCTTGGAAAGGGTCCAGAGGAGGTTCACAAGAATGATCCCTGGAATGAAGAGCTTGTCGTATGAGGAACGGTTGAGGACTCTGGGTCTGTACTTGGTGGAGTTTAAGGGGGGATCTTTTTGAAATGTACAAGATACTGTGAGGCCTGGATAGAGTGATGTGGAAAAGATGTTTCCATTTGTAGGAGAAATTAGAACCAGAGGACACCATCTCAGATTAAAAGGACGATCCTTTAAAACAGAGATGAGGAGAAATTTCTTCATCCAGAGGGTGGTGAATCTGTGGAAGTCTTTGCCGCAGAAGGCTGTGGAGGCCAAATCACTGAGTGTCTTTAAGACAGAGATAGATACGTTCTGGATTAATAAGGGGATCAGGGGTTATGGGGAAAAGGCGGGACAATGGGGATGAGAAACATATCAGCCATCATCAAATGATGGAGCAGACCTGATGGGCCGAATGGCCTAATTCTGCTCCTAAATCTTATGGTCTACATCTGCAATCGTAACCTCATATCGCTGCCCCTTTAAACACATTTTATCTCCATTCATAATTATAATAATAATCGCTTATTGTCACAACTAGGCTTCAATGAAGTTACTGCGAAAAGCCCCTAGTCGCCACATTCCGGCGCCTGTTCGGGGAGGCCGTTAGGGGAATTGAACACGCGCTGCTGCCTTGTTCTGCATTACAAGCTAGCGGTTTAGCCCACTGTGCTAAACCTGCCCCTCATTCAGGGTATTTGGAGATTTGTTGCTCATCTCTGATTGCCCTGAATCAAGGGGCTTGCTGGGCTATTTCAGGGGGGTATTTAAGAGTCAACCCGCATTGCTGTGGGTCTGGAGTCACATGTAGGCCAGACCGGGTAAGGACGGCAGATTTCTTTCCCTCAAAGACATTAGTGTGGGTTTTCACAACAATTATTTCATGGTCACCATTTAGACTTTTAATTCCAGATTGGATTGGATTGGATTGGATTTGTTTATTGTCACGTGTACCGAGGTACAGTGAAAAGTATTTTTCTGCGAGCAGCTCAACAGATCATTAAGTACATGGGAAGAAAAGGGAATAAAAGAAAATACATAATAGGGCAACACAAGGTATACAATGTAACTACATAAACACCGGCATCGGATGAAGCATACAGGGTGTAGTGTTAATGAAGTTAGTCCATAAGAGGGTCATTTAGGAGTCTGGTGACAGTGGGGAAGAAGCTGTTTTTGAGTCTGTTCGTGCGTGTTCTCAGACTTCTGTATCTCCTGCCCGATGGAAGAAGTTGGAAGAGTGAGTAAGCCGGGTGGGAGGGATCTTTGATTATGCTGCCCGCTTTCCCCAGGCAGCGGGAGGTGTAGATGGAGTGAATGGATGGGAGGCAGGTTCGTGTGATGGACTGGGCGGTGTTCACGACTCTCTGAAGTTTCTTGCGGTCCTGGGCCGAGCAGTTGCCATACCAGGCTGTGGTGCAGCCCGATAGGATGCTTTCTATGGTGCATCTGTAAAAGTTGGTAAGAGTCAATGTGGACATGCCGAATTTCCTTAGTTTCCTGAGGAAGTATAGGCGCTATTGTGCTTTCTTGGTGGTAGCGTCGACGTGGGTGGACCAGGACAGATTTTTGGAGATGTGCACCCCTAGGAATTTGAAACTGCTAACCATCTCCACCTCGGTCCCGTTGATGCTGACAGGGGTGTATACAGTACTTTGCTTCCTGAAGTCAATTACCAGCTCTTTAGTTTTTTTTTACAGATTTGTATTGAACTCAAATTTCACCATTGCCCATGGTGGGATTCGAATCCGGGTCCCCAGAATTACTCCGGGTCTCTGGGTTACTAGTCTAGTGACAATACCACTGCGGCATCATCTCTGTACCAATCACTTCAACCACTCCCCGTGGGAACGAGCTCTACATTCCCCCCGCCCTCGGGGTAAAGATGTTCCCTCCAAATTCCCGAGTGGATGTCTTAGTGACTATTATATATTGACGGCCTCTAGTTATGTTCATTCCCTCGCGAGGAAATTATCTCTCTGTATTCATTCTATCGCACATTTTCAGCATTTTAAAGATCTCAAACAGGACCCCTTCGGCCTTTGGTTTTCAAGAGAAAAGACAGCCTGGCATTTCTGGCATTATCCATGTAAAATGTTCCGGACCCTCTCCCGTGTCTCTGCGTCCTTTTTTATAACATGGTGACCAGAACTGAGGCCAGTACGTGTGAGGGAAGTAACCGTGTGTCAACTCTCAGACACGAGGGGAGGAGCCTGGAACATGGAGGAACAAATATTATCGTCACAAAATTACTCGTTGTGTTATTACAAACCTTTGACAGAACTTTGAGAGCAGTGCATGGTCTGGAAAACGCTTTGTGTCTCGCTGGGATCTGCCGCCACCGGGGGCATGGGAATGGCGGTTATCCCGTTTTTCCCCCTGACGCTCGAACCTCCGCCCCATCAGGAACCCCACTACCAGTGGAGAACCCATCCCCACATCTGGAATACAGTGAGCAGTTTTGCACTCCCTATGTCAGGAAGGATGTAAATGTGTTGGAGACAGTTCAGAGGAGGTTTTACTGGATTTATCCCTGGGTTATCTTTGGTTTGGACAGAGAGGGCTTGTTCCCACTGGAGTTTAGTAGAGTGAGGGGGTGACTTGATTGAAAAGTCTATAACGGAGAAATCCTGAACAATATCGACAAGGTGCATGTGGAAAGGATGTCTCAAAGAACAAAGAACAAAGAAAGGTACAGCACAGGAACAGGCCCTTTGGCCCTCCAAGCCTGTGCCGACCATGCTGCCCGTCTAAACTAAAATCCTCTACGCTTCCTGGGTCCGTATCCCTCTATGCCCCTTAAATGTCACTATCGTCCCTGCTTCCACCACCTCCTCCGACAGCGAGTTCCAGGCACCCACTACCCTCTGTGTAAAAAACTTGCCTCATACATCTACTCTAAACCTTGGCCCTCGCACCTCAAACCTATGCCCCCTAGTAATTGACCCCTCTACCCCGGGAAAAGTCTCTGACTATCCACTCTGTCTATGCCCCTCATAATTTTGTAGACCTCTATCAGGTCGCCCCTCAACCTCCTTCGTTCCAGTGAGAACAAACCGAGTTTATTCAACCGCTCCTCATAGCTAATGCCCTCCATACCAGGCAACATCCTGGTAAATCTCTTCTGCACCTCTTATGATGACTCGGGGAAGTTTTTAAAATAGGGGTCGTCCTTTTAGGACAGAGTTGAGGAGAATCTTTTTCTCGGCGGTTTGTTCGAAGCCTCTGCCTCAGAAGGGAGTCGAGGACCGGCTCATTCAATATATTTAAAGCGGAGGAAGATTGGGCAAAGGGATCAAAGGTTATCAGGGGATAGGCTGGAATGTGGAATTC
Source organism: Scyliorhinus torazame (assembly GCF_047496885.1). Lineage (NCBI taxonomy): Eukaryota > Metazoa > Chordata > Chondrichthyes > Carcharhiniformes > Scyliorhinidae > Scyliorhinus > Scyliorhinus torazame. The sequence continues at coordinate 27,852,146 of NC_092735.1, read as the reverse complement.
AACACAAACATCAGCCATGATCTCATTGAATGGCGGAGCAGGCTCGAGGGGCCGAATGGCCTACTTCAGCTCCTAATTCATATGCCCATACAAATGTAAACCTTCCTTCATTTGGTTCAACTTACCTGCTGCCTCCAATATATTCAGCCACTTCCCCATTTGTTATCAACTGGTTAGGTTTCTAACAATAATCTTTATTAGTGTCACAAGTAGGCTTACATTAAAACTGCAATGAAGTTACTGTGAAAATCCCCTAGTCGCCACACTCCGGCGCCTGTTCGGGTACACGGAGGGAGAATTCAGAATGTCCAATTCACCTAACAAGCAGGTCTTTCGGGACTTGTGGGAGGAAACCGGAGCGCCCGGAGGAAACGCACGTAGACACGGGGAGAACATGCAGACTCCGCACAGACAGTGACCCAAGCCGGGAATCGAACCTGGGACCCTGGCGCTATGAAGCAACAGTGCTAACCACTGTGCTACCGTGCTTTTGAGCAGTAAATGTAGGAATGGTCAACGCTCTTATTAACATTGTCCCACTAATATTACAAGGACAAACAATAAATGTTCATTCAGCCCATCTATACACCCCCCCCCCCCCCCGCCCCCCAGAACCACCCATTTTGCCCTACTGCCGCGGCGAATGTTCAGATGCTCGTGTGCATGTTCACATCTACTTGGTTCCCTGTTCCTGTGTTGTTGACTTCATCTTTCTGTACATTCCATGTGTCAATCATACTTTGAGTTAAGAGCAGATTCCAGCATGAGGTTCTAAAATTGCTTTTTAATAGCATGTCACCTTGTCCGACTCCCACATGGCGATTTGAAGCCACACTCCAGGCAGAACATTATCACCAGGCCCCGTTATCACCATTCCTGATGTTCACGGTAAGGACAACAGATCGCCAGCAGAGGGCGATAGATGCAAAGAAACGTTGCTCAGGATCTGATATTGATCTTTACTCTGTATCTACGGTGCTGCATCTGTCCTGGGAGTGTTTGATGGGGACAGGGTAGAGGGAGCTTTACTCTGTATCTAACCCCGTGCTGTACCTGTCCTGGGAGTGTTTGATGGGGACAGGGTAGAGGGAGCTTTACTCTGTATCTAACCCCGTGCTGCATCTGTCCTGGGAGTGTTTGTTGGGGACAGTGTAGAGGGAGCTTTACTCTGTATCTAACCCCGTGCTGTACCTGTCCTGGGAGTGTTTGATGGGGACAGTGTAGAGGGAGCTTTACTCTGTATCTAACCCCGTGCTGTACCTGTCCTGGGAGTGTTTGATGGGGACAGTGTAGAGGGAGCTTTACTCTGTATCTAACCCCGTGCTGTACCTGTCTTGGGAGTGTTTGATGGGGGCAGTGTAGAGGGAGCTTTACTCTGTATCTGACCCCGTGTTGTACCTGTCCTGGGAGTGTTTGATGGGGACAGTGTAGAGGGAGCTTTACTCTGTATCTAAACCCGTCCTGTACCTGTCCTGGGAGTGTTTAATGGGGACAGTGTAGAGGGAGCTTTACTCTGTATCTAACCCCGTGCTGTACCTGTCTTGGGAGTGTCTGATGGGGACAGTGTAGAGGGAGCTTTACTCTGTATCTAACCCCGTGCTGTACCTGTCCTTGGAGTGTTTGATGGGGACAGTGTAGAGGGAGCTTTACTCTGTATCTAACCCCGTGCTGTACCTGTCCTGGGAGTGTTTGATGGTGACAGTATCCCCTGAATCCCATCGCTCCACCATGCAGCCATGTCTTCCATTGCCTAGATAGACCATGGAGCTGGGATTCTTTCCCTATAGCATCCCACCTCCCTCTTTCCTCCTTCAAGGCGCTCTTTAAAACCTACCTCATTGACCAAGGTTTTCACCACCTGTCATCCTAACTCCTTGCTTGGCTCAGCGATCACTCTCTCGTTAAGCACCTTGGGCTGTTTCCCATCTCTATGGTGCTACCTAGACGCAAATCTGGACCGTGGAGATCCGGGGGGGGGGGGGGGGGGCGCAGCGAAGGAACCAAGGTCTGCCGCGCTTCCTCCTGCAGTCAAATAGTTACCCGCCCCCCTACCATGAGTCCACTGTTTCCTGGGCTCCAACTTAAACACTGGGGTGTGGTACGAGCAGGCACTCTAAAAGCATTAGTGGGAAGAATTTCAGAATGGGGACTGCTCGCATGCAGGAGCCCTCACTGTTTACAGCTCCGTAGCTTAATGAAGCATTCAAATCCTCTGTCCTTGATTAATTTCCCCGGAGTTAATGAGTCTTCCTAATGAAACCATTTTATGTTGCATTAAGTGTCTTTTGCAGCGAAGCAGAGATTTTTGCAGCTGCCCCTCAGCAGCCCCAGCAGGGGGCACCCTCCCCTGACTGAATCTGAGCGAATGTTTAACAGGTCCTGGCCTCTGAAATGTAACAGGCTGGAGCCAGGAGGCCGTGCGAGGCGCCAGCCGGCATCATTTGCAGCGACGGGCAGACGCGCCTGAGCTCGGCAAACCCTCCCCTCGCCAAACTCTGCCCCCCCCCTCCACCGAACGAAGATCAGCGACCAGGAGAGGCCCTTGTCTGTGAGACTGCAGCGGGAAATTAACAGCAAGAGCGGAAGTGGGAAGGAGACTTCTTGGGAGAGGCTCCGGGTTCAAATCCCCCCCCCCCCACCATGGCGGATGCTAACATTTGCATTGTTCCCGATGTTGGGGGACGTCCAGAACTAGGGGTCACAGCCTAAGAATAAGGGGTAAGCCATTCAGGGTGGCACGGTAGCACAGTAGGTAGCACTGTTGCTTCACAGCTCCAGGGTCCCGGGTTCGATTCCCGGCTTGGGTCACTGTCTGTGCGGAGTCTGCATGTTCTCCCCGTGTCTGCGTGGGTTTACTCCGGGTGCTCCGGATTCCTCCCGCATGTCCAAAGACTTGCTAAATTGCCCTTAGTGGCCAAACTAAAGGTTAGGTGGGATTACTGGGTTACGGGGCTGGGGTGGAGGTGGGTAGGGTGCTCTTTCCAAGGGCCAGTGCAGACTCGATGGGCCGAATGGCCTCCTTCTACACTGTAAATTCGATGATTCTATGACTGAGCTGTCCTAGATTTTCTTCTCCCAGAGAGTTGTGAAGGGATAAAGGGATCAAGGGGGGTATGGAGAGAAAGCGGGAGTGGGATACTGAATTTGCATGATCAGCCATGATCATGTTGAAGGGCGGTGCAGGCTGGAAGGGCCGAATGGCCCATTCGTGGACATAATCTCTATATTTTTATAGTACGACCCTCTGGGCAGGTGTGCGGTCAATTCCAGCCCCACTCGACCCGGAGTCGCAACACAGGTGAAATTAACCATTAATTGTTAGAAAATACCCCAAGGTCTTCTTTGCTGCCCAATAACTGCATTTCCCAGGTTTATAAATTTAAACACAATTAAGTGTTATTAATAGCTCTAATTAAACATGCAGCAAATACAACTGGTTAACTATTTAATTCCTAACCCCCCTCTTTAACTCGCCCCCCCCCCCCCCCCCACTCTCTACACGCACACAAGACAGACAAACACAGAGGGGAAAGAGGGGAGTGAAGGAAAATAGTACAAGTAAAAAGGATCAAAGTCTCGGTTTCGGAAGGATGTCTTCCAGTACATCTTTTAGTCTAGGTCGTCAGTAAGAGGTTCTTACTTTCAGTCTGTTACGGTTTTTACCTTGGATTCGTCAGGGTCGCAAGACCTCTCCGCAGATTCAGGAACAGCAGACGGGAAACTTTTTTGGAGAAAGAAAGAGAGAGATGGAGAGAGAGAGAGGGGGAGAGAGGGAGGGAGAGAGACAGAGATGGAGAGAGAGAGAGATGGACAGGGAAAGAAAAAGAGAAAGAGAGAGAAAATCTGCTTCTTCTCTCGGCATCCAGCAGGGGTCTGTTTCCTTCCTGGGTCCTCTGAAAACCTCCCACCTGACGGAAGCCGATCGCCACCTGTCGCCAGGCAGCATACGGCCTTTGACCAATTCGTTGGCCGCCGGCCAACCAATCGAACTTAGATCCTCAGGTGCCAGAAAGTCTGAGTTCTTCCGTTCAAAATCTAAATCTCCAATCGCACAATGTCTGGCCTACATGTGACTCCATAAGGTCCATTAAACATGCATGGGTCAAAAATGATAATGACAAATTAAAAGAAATGGGAAATAAGGGAAGGTTCCTCACAGAATTCAATAAAAATCTGGAATAAAAAGTCTAATGATGACCATTGTCGATTGGCACAAAATCCCATCTGGTTCGCTAATGTCCCTGTCGGGCTAGAAATCTGCCGTCCGTACCCGGCCTGGCCTACACGTGACTCCAGACCCACAGCAACTTGGATGGCTCTGAAATAACTGAGCAAGCCACTCGGCTCAAGGGGCAATTAAGGACGGGCAATGGCCCAGCCAGAAGCGGCTGGAGGGCGGGCAAGAAACTGAAGGTTTGGGCAGAGAGCGCGAAGCAGAAAGGGAAACAAAATGCGAGGGGACGAAGGATGGAGCGTTAGCCGATGACTAATAGACCGGGTCAGAGACCTGGTCCATTCTGCCTTAGAGCTTGCGGCATGGGTGTGATATTCAAAGAACACCTGTGGAATTTTCTCAGCGCCCGTCTGAGAGGGCGGACGTGGACTTTCCAACTCCTCCGAAGGGCGGCCCCCTCCGACAGTGCAGCCCTCCCTCAGTGCCGCACCGAGGGAGCGTCGGTCCAGATTACATTCCCCACAACCTTCCGACTTGCAAGACCCATGAGGGCAAGGGCGGGGGAGGGCGGGGAGGTAGGGGGTGGCGGGCGGGAATCTCAGCAAACCTTGCCGCCCTCCCCAAACGCACCCCCCCCCCCGACAAGACCCAAGGCCGGGAGGCGGGGGGGGGGGTCTCTGTCACCCCGGAACCTCGTCACCATGGCAGCACGATGGCAGGCAGCTGGGCGCGTGCGAGAGGAGTTAATTAGCCGGGAGATGCTGATATGACATCGCCTCGCTACGAGGCAACGAGGTTAATGAGAGCGGAGGGCGAAGAAAAGGGAAACAATTATAATTAATAAAAACATCAAATGTGCTTCTGACCTTTTCCTGAGCAATTAACACCGTGCGATTCTCCTCTGATTAAGAGCTGCTGTGATCTATTATTTAGCGAGAGAGTGCGTCTGCTATTTATCCGTGTTCCGCATGGCTGAGAGTTGGGCCAACACTGCCCGTGCTTCCACCTGCCTGCAGCCAGCGTTCGGTGGTGAAGGGCCTTGTGATGGAGGGAAAATCTGACCAAGGAATTTATCCGTCCCACTTTATCACCGAAACACTTCACATACCGGTGCGAACACCCTCGGCTCTGACCGTGAATCTGCAAATCTGAAAGGAATTTCATAGAACGCATTTGCACGACTGATGTGCCCAGATCCGAGGTTTTCCTTTCGTCCATTCAGTTTTCGGCCAGCATTTATTGGCGTCCTGTCGCGGGGATGGCTACCAGGAAGAGACAGCACCACTGATTCACGGAGGGAGCTCACCCCAAACATCGGTCTGGTGCCGAGCACAGGCACGGGCCGGATTCGCCGTTTCCCGACGGCGATTTTGTAAACGGCGATGTGGGCGGAGAATCCATTTTTACAACCGAATCGGGGGCGGCGCCTGTTGTGCGCAGGTTGGCCGTGCTCCGCCCCCCCCCCCCTCTGAAACGGCATCATTGCGCGCCGTTGAGCCGGCCTCAGGACGTCACCTGAAGGCCTTCCCCCCGCTGCTCCGCTCCCGATGGGCCGAGGTCCCCACCACGCGGTCGGCGTGTGGTCTCAGCGGAGTGAGCCAGGCGTGGCGGCTTGTGTCCAGCGCCGCCACAGACGGGCGGGAGCCGTGCTGCTGGCCGGTGGAGGGGGGGGCTTCGGCGAGGGCGGGGTGGGACTGGTGGGGGGTGGCCAGGGGGGCCAGTATCTGGCTGGTCGGGTCCACGCACAGCCGGCGCCATGTTGTACGGCTCGACCGCCGCAGGCAATTCTCCAGCCGTTTATTTCGTGGAGGACGGACCTTTTACGTGGCGCGGCGCCGGTCCCCTCACCGTCGCAGGATCAGTGCTGAGGCACCCATTCTTCCCACGTAAAACACCAAGGATCCTCCGGGCATAGCCTGAAAAACGGAGAATTCAGGCCTGACACCTTGCACCCGCGATCGGCCAGACGTCCAGCAGGTAAGGTCACCACCCGTCTGGGAGGCTGGGACTGCGATAGTGAGACCGGAGGAGGACAGGGCTACAGGGCAGAGAGAAGATGAATGACCTTCTTCGCACAGCCGGAGTAAGTCCATCTCCTCACATCTCCCACTGCAGCCTTTCACACACCCATCACACCTCCACGGTGATCTCCCTCCCTCCCATACACGGGGTCCCAACACTTGTCATGGTGCCCCCCCCCCCTCCCCCACCCCGCGGTGTCATGCCCGAGCTCTCTGAACTCTAACGTCCTGTGCAGAGGGCAAGAGACAAAAAGTGAGGACCCTCAACACATGGTGAAAGCCTCCCTAGAGTTATCTTTCTCTCATTCAGCCTGCCCTGTGAAGCATTGATCACTTCCCCTGCAGGTCAATCAGTCGACCAACCCAAATTCTACCTCCACCTCCTCCGCAGGTTGCCCCCTCCTCAACATCCTCCTCAACCGAGGAGATGTGACGCTCCTCCATCTCCTCCTGGTCCAGCTGCTCGGCCCGCTGCAGTGCCAGGCTGTGCTGAGTGCAGCAGGCCACTATGATGCGGGACCCCCTCTGGGGGCTGTACTGGGCGGGCTGCCCTCCGACCGGCTCAGTAACCAGAATCTTGAGCAGCCCGATCACCTGCTCGACCAGCGCATGCGTTGGCGCACGGGCCTCGTTGTATCGTGTCTCAGCGGGTGCCGGTCGCCCCCGCACTGGTGTCATCAGCCTCCTCCTGAGGGGGTACCCCGAGGAGCCAGCCCTCCAGCCACTGCTTTCCCTCAAAAACGCTGGGATCTGCGAGCGCCCCAAGGTGTAACTATCATGAACGCACCCCAGGAACCGCCACGATGCCTGCAAGATGCGCACCAGATGGTCACAGACGATCTGGACATTGAGGCAGTGAAATCTCTTCCAGTTCAGAAATGGACCTCCATCGGGAGCACAGCGGCCCATGGGTTCAGTCAATGATGTCCTGCACCTGCGGCATGCCTGCCATGTGGGTGAAGCCCGTGGCCCTGGCACCTTGACTCACCTGGTCCCGCTCCAAGTTGATGTACAGGTGAACCCTCGCATCTCTGACCTCCCTCATGCACTTGTGGGCGGCTGGCTGCGAATTGTCGCACAGGCTACCTGTGCAGCCTGAAAGGTCCGGAGCGGCAGTGACTTCCAGGGTTAACAGGCAAGTCCAGGTGGCGTCAAGTCTTGCATCACCTGGCACAGGTGGTCCACCATCCCCCGGGTCAGACGGAGTCTTCTCCGACCCTGGACATCTGCCACCTGGAGGTAGGGAATTCCACAGCGGTGTACCTGTGGCCGGTAGTGTCTGCTCCGAGGCTGCGTCATCATGGCCCCGCTCCCAGAAGATCAGCGGGCCCAGGTTGCTGTTCCTGACCTTGTGCAGTGACACGTCGATGTCGCTGCTGTTGGATAGCGATCAAACGTACTGCCAGCTCGACTGGCCCCATGATTCTGCCGAGTCAAAAACTGGCAGGAAGACAACATCAAAGTGAGCGATGAGGAGTACCGACAAAAGTCCGACTCATAGCCCCATCAGAATCTGGGATATCCACCCATGCATGTCCCCCTCTGTGAGCGCCTTTCCAATGAGCCCCACTCCCTCCACCTGTCATACAATAGCCGCATCCCCACTCTTGCTCCTCTCAACTCCACCTGAATGAAGCGCTTCAACCTTGAGAGCCTCAGCGGCCTGCGTGCACCCCCTCCCTCCTACCTCCAAGGATGAGGAGTGAGGGCAGTTGAATGCATTCAATGGACCTGCGTCCTAACCGCATGGGGGCACGAGACGCTGCCACCCGTCATCTCCTGACTGATGAGCGGCATCTTCAAAGCACTTTGCACTGGGGGTTGCATTTGGGCCACCTCTCTGTCATGGAGGCGTGAGTATTAGCCTTGGGGTTCAATGCTTGGGGGCTATGCTTCCAAAAGGGTCGATAATCGGGCACCAATCAGTGGCATACTCATGCATAGCGATGCAGATTAAATTGGCACAATTGCCTTATCAAGGAAGGGTCAGGGACACGGATTAGGCAGCTGGCTTCCCCTTGAGGCAGGTGAGGCACACCTGATGGATGTGAAGACTTCAATTTGTAGTCAACTTCATCCTTGGAGGGCACCCTTATTCCTGCAGCTCTCATGGACTGTGGATTAAAAATCTTTGGGCACCAAGGGGTAATTTAGCGTGGCAAATCCACCTAACCTGCACATCTTTGGACTGAGGGAGGAAACCCAGGGAAACACGGGGAGAATGTGCAAACTCCACAGAGACAGTCACCCGAGGTCAGAATCGTAGCCGGGTCCCTGGTGCTGTGAGGCAGCAGTGCTAACCATTGTGCCACTGTGCCGCCTCTATTGTTAATTCCAGAGTGTTACTCAATTCAAATTTCCCCAGCTGCCATGGTGGGATTCGAACCCAGGACCTCCGAGCTTTACCCTGGATCTCTGGAATACTAGTCCAGTGATAATATCCCTGTGCCACCACCTGGAAAGAAATTGGATTGAAACAAAAAATGTACGGTACCATTTGTTGGTGACATTGGAGTACAACAGGCAATTTATTTGTCAGGTTGAATATTACATTAATGCTTTTAAAACATTCCAGCACCTTTGTGTTGCAAGGATCCATCTTAATAGTTAGAGCCACCACAAAGGAGCACAATTAGAACTTTGCACTGACCCAGGCGAGGCTCGGCATGTGCCTGTGTTGGAGAGGTTGGGTGGGTTGGCTCAGGGAGCGGGCTGCAGGATATCTTTGAGCACACCTGTGCACCCGCAGAACTCCCAACAGTCACAGCAGAAGATGAACAAAAAAGACTTAAAAACAGGAAACGTCCGGGGCTGCTCGACAGCGTGGCCTGACCTGTCGAGCAGCTGGCTAATTAAAACATGAGCGCGTGCTCCACTGCAGGTGCCGGCCCAGCAGCTGAGCGACCAAGTGAGGCCTCGCAGGGCACAAGTTAAAGCTGATAGGCCCAGGGTGGGATTTGACCCTTCATTGGGCAGCGGCGCAGAAACTGCGATTTAAAAAAAAAAAATTCTCTAAGGAGCAGCTTCGCTTCATAGAAAAGCTGCGTCGCAGAAAAAGAGGCCATTCGGCCCATCATGTGTGTGTAGCCAATAAAAGAGAAAACGAACCGGCCGCTCATTTTATTCCCATTTTCCAGCACCTGGTCCATGGCCTCGCAGGTTACAGCACCTCAGATACAGATCCAAGCACCTTTTAAATGTGTTTCAGCCTCAACCAGCAACTTAGGCCGTGATTCCAGACACCCACCGCCCTCTGGGTGAATATGTTTTTCCTCTGACCCTACTGCCGATCACCTTTAAAGCTTTCCCCCTGGTAACTGACCCCTCAGTTCTGGGAAGCACGTCTTTGCTGTCGACCCTGTCTGGGCCCCTCATAATTTTGCACCCCTCAATTAAGTCACCCCCTTTAGCCTCCTCTGCTGTCAGGGAGACCACCCAAGCCAACCCAGCCTCTCCGCAAAGCTGACATTTTCAAGCCCTGGCTACATTCCTGTGAACCTCCTCTGCCCCCTCTCCTGGGTAAACATGTCCTTCACGTCGCTGAATGTTTCTATCCCCCTCAGGGATTCGAATGCGGCCTTAGCGACTCAGGCCGCCTTTCCTAAAGGTCGAAAGTGAGGTGGTGGTGGTGGGGAGGGGGTTGGGGGGGGGGGGGGGGGGTTGGGGGTTGTCGGGGGGGGGCGGGAGGCAGGGGAGGGGTGTCGGGAGTCCTCCAGGGCCCTCCGAGTTGTCGGCGGGCCAGCCCCAAAAGGCAATTCACCGACGTGAGACACCGCGGCTGAGGTCAGTGGGAGAGAACATTCCAGAACACCCATCCCTCTCCCCCACCCAAGAACCCCCCCCCCACCGCCGTCCCCGCCGTCGACGCGACATCACACAACTAGAACGCACGTACGGCACGGTTGACATAAGTACGAGCACCAGTGGTACAGTTTTAGGAGCAAGATTTACGTTCTTCTTGTTGAGTTTCTTTGATTAATATAAGCGTGAGGTAAATACTATAAATATTAGATCCTCCAGAAGAGGATTACTGCGATGGTTGTAGAATATTCCTACTGAACATTTTCTCGTAGCATTAATATTTATAACATGAAAGTGTCCAGATTTATGTTTGCGGGACGAATCAATCATTTACAGATGGTATTTCAGAAAACAAGAAGGTAAAGTTATTTAGTCCGCGAAAATGTACTGAAAAATTACAGATGCAAAATCCCACAGATGCTGGAAATTTGAAATAAAAAACAGAAAATGCCAGATTAACTCAGCAGGTCTGGCAGGATCTCTGGAGAGAGAAACAGAGTTAGCGTTTCAGATCTAATTGACACTTCTACAGAGCGAGAGGTGTAGAAATGAAATAAATCAAATATATGATCCATCTATTGTTTGCCCAGGGAAGTATTCCTGTAGTGGTAGCCACGCTGAAGATTTGGAGGTAATCCTGACAGTGCTTTAAGTCCTTTTTCATAGAGTTTAAGGAGGCCATTCGGCCCATCAAGTCTGCACCGGTCCATGGAAAGATCCTCCCACTTAAGCCCACACCTCCACCCCATCCCCGCAACCCTGTTACCCCACCCAACCTTTTTGGACACTAACAGGCAATTTAGCACGGCCAATCCACCTAACCTGCACATCTTTGGACTGTGGGAGGAAACCGGAGCACCCGGAGGAAACCCACCCAGACACGGGTGCAGACTCCGCACAGACAGTGACCCAAGCCAGGAATCGAACTTGGGACCCTGGAGCTGTGAAGCAACAGTGCTAACCATTGCGCTACCATGAGGTTGAGGGCAGGTTCGAGGGTGATGCCGATGACAGGGAGCCATGGGTTTGAGCCAAGGAGGATGGATGCGAGGTTCCGGGGATGGAGGAGAGAGGGGTGAAAGAGATGAAGGATTTGTTTTTGGAGTGGCGGTTCGCAAGCTTGGAGGAGTTGGGGGTGAAGTTTGGGCTCCAGTGTGAGGAGGTCTTCAGGTACATGCAGGTGCGGAACTTCGCGGGTAAGGCCTTCCCGAACTTCTCGGTGGCATCGTCCTCTTCGTTGCTGAAGGAGGCGCTGTAGGTGACGGGGCTGGAGGGTGGGGGTCGTGTCGGCGATTTACGTACGGGAGGATCATGGAGGAGGATGAGGTGTACATGGAAGGGATTTACGCCAAGTGGGACGAGGAGTTGAGGATGGCGTTGGAGGAGGGAGTATGGTTTGTGGCTCGGCGGAGGGTTAATGCCTCAACCTCGTGCTCGAAGCTGGGGTTCATTCAACTAAAAGTGGTGCAGAGGGCACACTTAGTGAAGGCGAGGATGAGGTGTTGGAGCGGGTGGAGTACAGCTGCGAGCGGTGTGGGAGGGGCCCAGCGAATCACGTTCATATGTTCTGGTCCTGCCTGAAGTTGGAGAAATCTTGGAGTCAATTTTTAGAACCATGTCCGAGGTCCTCCACGTAGATTTTATGACATTATGACAAATGTACAGAACTGTAAGGGTTAATGTTATGTCCAAATCAACCATTAGAGGGAGCTAGATACAGAACTATATAAGGCATTGATGCTAAGCCTTCTGGGAGAGAGGTTGAGGAGATGGCTAGGGGAAAGACTGTAGGAAAGATAGTGTGAATGAGAGCAGATCATAGTTGTTGTATTAGTGTAGAGGTTAGTAGTTAATGAGTGTAGATTGAATGTTTATTATCAGCTGGTTATTACATAGGAGTAAGTGTCGAATCCAATGAAGTAGTGTTAATAAATCTTTAGCTTTGTTTAACATAAAAGCGTTGTGAACACTACGGCAACTATCCTCGGATCAGAACCACAAGGAGCACCTCCTATTTGGAGCCTTGTCCCCTGGAGGCCATATTCGAGGGGGTCAGACCTGCCAGAGTTGCAGACGGGAGCGGGCACGGATGTCTTCGCCTCGTTGATCGCTCACAGGCGGGTCCTGTTAGGGGGAGGTCAGCTTCTCCCTTCTGAGCCTCGGTGTGGCTGTGAGATCGAATGGACTACCTGTATTTGGAGAAGGTGAAATCTACCCTGAGGGGGTAGTTGAGGGGTCCACAAGAGATGGGGGGTTTGTTTATTTTACATTTTGGGGATCTGGTTGCCGTCCAGGTTTGTGTTTATTCTTTGTAAAAATGTAAAAATATTGAACATTTGCATAAAAATATATTTTAAAAATGTATATATATACTTCATCATTGAGGGTGCGGGGTATATCAGAGTGTCACAGTGAGAGGCGTGGGGTATATCACAGTGTTAGAGTGAGGGGTATATCAGTGTTACAGTGAGGGGTGTGGGGTATATCAGTGTTACAGTGAGGGGTGTGGGGTATATCAGTGTTACAGTGAGGGGTGTGGGGTATATCAGAGTGTTACAGTGAGGGGTGTGGGGTATATCAGAGTGTTACAGTGAGGGGTGTGGGGTATATCAGTGTGTTACAGCGAGGGGTGTGGGGTATATCAGTGTGTTGCAGCGAGGATGTGTGGGATATATCAGAGTGTTACAGTGAGGGGTGTGGGGTATATCAGAGTGTTACAGTGAGGGGTGTGGGCTATATCAGAGTGTTACAGTGAGGGGTGTGGGGTATATCAGTGTGTTACAGCGAGGATGTGTGGGATATATCAGAGTGTTACCGTGATGGGTGTGGGGTATATCAGTGTTACAGTGAGGGGTGTGGGGTATATCAGAGTGTTACAGTGAGGGGTGTGGGGTATATCAGAGTGTTACCGTGAGGGGTGTGGGGTATATCAGAGTGTTACAGTGAGAGATGTGGGGTATATCAGAGTGTTACAGTGAGGGATGAGGGGTATATCAGAGTGTTACAGTGAGGGGTGTGGGGTATATCAGAATGCTACAGTGAGGGGTGAGGGGTATATCAGAGTGTTACAGTGAGGGCTGTGGGGTATATCAGAGTGTTACAGTGAGGGGTGTGGGGTATATCAGAATGCTACAGTGAGGGGTGTGGGGTATATCAGAGTGTTACAGTGAGGGGTGTGGGGTATATCAGAGTGTTACAGTGAGGGCTGTGGGGTATATCAGAGTGTTACAGTGAGGGGCGTGGGGTATATCAGAGTGTTACAGTGAGGGGTAAGGGGTATATCAGACTGTTACTGTGAGGCTGTGGGGTCTATCAAAGTGTTACAGTGAGGGGTGTGGGGTATATCAGAGTGTTACAGTGAGGGGTGTGGGGTATATCAGAGTGTTATAGTGAGGGGTGTGGTTTATATCAGAGTGTTACAGTGAGGGGTGTGGGGTATATCAGAGTGTTACAGTGAGGGGTGTGGTTTATATCAGAGTGTTACAGTGAGGGGTGTGGGGTATATCAGAGTGTTACAGTGAGGGGTGTGGGGTATATCAGAGTGTTACAGTGAGGGGTGTGGGGTATATCACAGTGTTACAGTGAGGGGTGTGGGGTATATCAGAGTGTTACAGTGAGGGGTGCGGGGTGTATCAGAGTGTTACAGTGAGGGGTGTGGGGTATATCACAGTGTTACAGTGAGGGGTGTGGGGTATATCAGAGTGTTACAGTGAGGGGTGAGGGGTATATCACAGTGTTACAGTGAGGGGTGTGGGGTATATCAGAGTGTTACAGTGAGGGGTGCGGGGTGTATCAGAGTGTTACAGTGAGGGGTGTGGGGTATATCACAGTGTTACAGTGAGGGGTGTGGGGTATATCAGAGTGTTACAGTGAGGGGTGAGGAGTATATCAAAGTGTTACAGTGAGGGGTGTGGGGTATATCAGAGTGTTACAGTGAGGGGTGTGGGGTATATCAGAGTGTTACAGTGAGGGGTGTGGGGTATATCAGAGTGTTACAGTGAGGGCTGTGGGGTATATCAGAGTGCTACAGTGAGGGCTGTGGGGGAAATCAGAGTGTTACAGTGAGGGGTGTGGGGTATATCAGTGTTACAGTGAGGGGTGTGGGGTATATCAGTGTTACAGTGAGGGGTGTGGGGTATATCAGAATGCTACAGTGAGGGGTGTGGGGTATATCAGAGTGTTACAGTGAGGGGTGTGGGGTATATCAGAGTGTTACAGTGAGGGCTGTGGGGTATATCAGAGTGTTACAGTGAGGGGCGTGGGGTATATCAGAGTGTTACAGTGAGGGGTAAGGGGTATATCAGACTGTTACTGTGAGGCTGTGGGGTCTATCAAAGTGTTACAGTGAGGGGTGTGGGGTATATCAGAGTGTTACAGTGAGGGGTGTGGGGTATATCAGAGTGTTATAGTGAGGGGTGTGGTTTATATCAGAGTGTTACAGTGAGGGGTGTGGGGTATATCAGAGTGTTACAGTGAGGGGTGTGGTTTATATCAGAGTGTTACAGTGAGGGGTGTGGGGTATATCAGAGTGTTACAGTGAGGGGTGTGGGGTATATCAGAGTGTTACAGTGAGGGGTGCGGGGTGTATCAGAGTGTTACAGTGAGGGGTGTGGGGTATATCACAGTGTTACAGTGAGGGGTGTGGGGTATATCAGAGTGTTACAGTGAGGGGTGAGGGGTATATCACAGTGTTACAGTGAGGGGTGTGGGGTATATCAGAGTGTTACAGTGAGGGGTGCGGGGTGTATCAGAATGTTACAGTGAGGGGTGTGGGGTATATCACAGTGTTACAGTGAGGGGTGTGGGGTATATCAGAGTGTTACAGTGAGGGGTGAGGAGTATATCAAAGTGTTACAGTGAGGGGTGTGGGGTATATCAGAGTGTTACAGCGAGGATGTGTGGGATATATCAGAGTGTTACCGTGATGGGTGTGGGGTATATCAGTGTTACAGTGAGGGGTGTGGGGTATATCAGAGTGTTATAGTGAGGGGTGTGGTTTATATCAGAGTGTTACAGTGAGGGGTGTGGGGTATATCAGAGTGTTACAGTGAGGGGTGTGGGCTACATCAGAGTGTTACAGTGAGGGGTGTGGGGTATATCAGTGTGTTACAGCGAGGATGTGTGGGATATATCAGAGTGTTACCGTGATGGGTGTGGGGTATATCAGTGTTACAGTGAGGGGTGTGGGGTATATCAGAGTGTTACAGTGAGGGGTGTGGGGTATATCAGAGTGTTACCGTGAGGGGTGTGGGGTATATCAGAGTGTTACAGTGAGAGATGTGGGGTATATCAGAGTGTTACAGTGAGGGATGAGGGGTATATCAGAGTGTTACAGTGAGGGGTGTGGGGTATATCAGAATGCTACAGTGAGGGGTGAGGGGTATATCAGAGTGTTACAGTGAGGGCTGTGGGGTATATCAGAGTGTTACAGTGAGGGGTGTGGGGTATATCAGAATGCTACAGTGAGGGGTGTGGGGTATATCAGAGTGTTACAGTGAGGGGTGTGGGGTATATCAGAGTGTTACAGTGAGGGCTGTGGGGTATATCAGAGTGTTACAGTGAGGGGCGTGGGGTATATCAGAGTGTTACAGTGAGGGGTAAGGGGTATATCAGACTGTTACTGTGAGGCTGTGGGGTCTATCAAAGTGTTACAGTGAGGGGTGTGGGGTATATCAGAGTGTTACAGTGAGGGGTGTGGGGTATATCAGAGTGTTATAGTGAGGGGTGTGGTTTATATCAGAGTGTTACAGTGAGGGGTGTGGGGTATATCAGAGTGTTACAGTGAGGGGTGTGGTTTATATCAGAGTGTTACAGTGAGGGGTGTGGGGTATATCAGAGTGTTACAGTGAGGGGTGTGGGGTATATCAGAGTGTTACAGTGAGGGGTGTGGGGTATATCACAGTGTTACAGTGAGGGGTGTGGGGTATATCAGAGTGTTACAGTGAGGGGTGCGGGGTGTATCAGAGTGTTACAGTGAGGGGTGTGGGGTATATCACAGTGTTACAGTGAGGGGTGTGGGGTATATCAGAGTGTTACAGTGAGGGGTGAGGGGTATATCACAGTGTTACAGTGAGGGGTGTGGGGTATATCAGAGTGTTACAGTGAGGGGTGCGGGGTGTATCAGAGTGTTACAGTGAGGGGTGTGGGGTATATCACAGTGTTACAGTGAGGGGTGTGGGGTATATCAGAGTGTTACAGTGAGGGGTGAGGAGTATATCAAAGTGTTACAGTGAGGGGTGTGGGGTATATCAGAGTGTTACAGTGAGGGGTGTGGGGTATATCAGAGTGTTACAGTGAGGGGTGTGGGGTATATCAGAGTGTTACAGTGAGGGCTGTGGGGTATATCAGAGTGCTACAGTGAGGGCTGTGGGGGAAATCAGAGTGTTACAGTGAGGGGTGTGGGGTATATCAGTGTTACAGTGAGGGGTGTGGGGTATATCAGTGTTACAGTGAGGGGTGTGGGGTATATCAGAATGCTACAGTGAGGGGTGTGGGGTATATCAGAGTGTTACAGTGAGGGGTGTGGGGTATATCAGAGTGTTACAGTGAGGGCTGTGGGGTATATCAGAGTGTTACAGTGAGGGGCGTGGGGTATATCAGAGTGTTACAGTGAGGGGTAAGGGGTATATCAGACTGTTACTGTGAGGCTGTGGGGTCTATCAAAGTGTTACAGTGAGGGGTGTGGGGTATATCAGAGTGTTACAGTGAGGGGTGTGGGGTATATCAGAGTGTTATAGTGAGGGGTGTGGTTTATATCAGAGTGTTACAGTGAGGGGTGTGGGGTATATCAGAGTGTTACAGTGAGGGGTGTGGTTTATATCAGAGTGTTACAGTGAGGGGTGTGGGGTATATCAGAGTGTTACAGTGAGGGGTGTGGGGTATATCAGAGTGTTACAGTGAGGGGTGCGGGGTGTATCAGAGTGTTACAGTGAGGGGTGTGGGGTATATCACAGTGTTACAGTGAGGGGTGTGGGGTATATCAGAGTGTTACAGTGAGGGGTGAGGGGTATATCACAGTGTTACAGTGAGGGGTGTGGGGTATATCAGAGTGTTACAGTGAGGGGTGCGGGGTGTATCAGAATGTTACAGTGAGGGGTGTGGGGTATATCACAGTGTTACAGTGAGGGGTGTGGGGTATATCAGAGTGTTACAGTGAGGGGTGAGGAGTATATCAAAGTGTTACAGTGAGGGGTGTGGGGTATATCAGAGTGTTACAGTGAGGGGTGTGGGGTATATCAGAGTGTTACAGTGAGGGGTGTGGGGTATATCAGAGTGTTACAGTGAGGGCTGTGGGGTATATCAGAGTGCTACAGTGAGGGCTGTGGGGGAAATCAGAGTGTTACAGTGAGGGGTGTGGGGTATATCAGAGTGTTACAGTGAGGGCTGTGGGGTATATCAGAGTGTTACAGTGAGGGGTGAGGAGTATATTACAGTGAGGGGTGTATCAGAGAGTGGTAACAATGTTTAAACACGATCTTCATATTGAAAGTGAATCCTCGCTGCTTCCAACGTCTGTCCTCATAGAATTTACAGTGCAGAAGAAGGCCATTCGGCCCATCGAGTCTGCACCGGCTCTTGGAAAGAGCACCCTACCCAAGGGTAACACCTCCCCCCTATCCCCATAACCCAGTAACCCCACCCAACACTAAGGGCAATTTTGGACACTAAGGGCAATTTATCACGGCCAATCCACCTAACCTGCACATCTTTGGGCTGTTGGAGGAAACCGGAGCACCCGGAGGAAACCCACGCACACACGGGGAGGATGTGCAGACTCCGCACAGACAGTGACCCAAGCCGGAATCGAACCTGGGACCCTTGAGCTGCGAAGCAATTGTGCTTTCCACAATGCTACCGTCCTGCCCGGATGTGTCCTGCGACATTAAGGTCTTAAGATTGGGCAGCAGAGCCTTCAGAGTATGTGATTGGATTTGTTTGTTCTGACCACATGGTCTCACAGGAGGGGCAAATTTAAATAGGGGATAATCTGTAGCATAGTCCAGAACGGAAGCACGAGTGATGTCTTTATCAAACAACAACCATTGGGGCTGTATTTAATTTATAATTCTGCCTGTATGATCTTGATCTGTAAATTACCCGTCTATGAGAGTGTTTATTCAAGTCTTCAAAGCTTAACCTTGCATTTAGTTGCTTATTCATAAATGCTGTTAAATAAAACAACATCAGTTAATACTCGTATCCAAGTTCATCTGTGATAGCTCAGGCAATTTGGAATTAAGCACAATTTTCTCAACCTCATTTTAAACCCCCCCATCCCCCAACCCTTGCCCATTTCTAAGTTTACCCCCGCTTTGTTTGAATTGGGTTTGCTTTCCCTGGATTGTAGATTGAGGTTTACAGGTTTGTGAAAGGAATTGATAGGGTAAAAAAGCCTTTTCCGCTGGTGGGCAAGAGGACATTAGCATCAGGGTTGTGTTTATTTGTGCTGCTACACTAGGGGGAGCACTTCCCGCTCATGCACAGCTGCAGTCTCTGTCAGTGTCAGCTGCTTGCATGAAAGTGAACAAGTTGACTTGACAGAGTCAAGTTCATGTTATCCAGCCGTGCTATCGTATATCAACTGATTCTTTTGCAAAATATGCTTCTGATGATTCAGTAAATGAGGAAGCTGTATATCGTTGGACAATCAAGGCTGGCATCCTCTGAAGTAGAAGTGTAAGTGGCGGTTGATTGATCCTGAGGGATCTTGAATGGGTGTATGTGTAAAAGATGTTTCCTCTTGTAGGAGAATCTAGAACATGAGGTTACTGTTTAAAATAAGGTGTCGCCCATTTACAATGGCAATGAGGTGAATTTTCTTCTCTCTCAAGGATCGTAAGACTTTGGAACTCTCCTCCTGAAAAGGTGGTGAAAGTCTTTGAATATTTTTACGGCAAAGGTAGCTACTTTCTTGATAAGCAAGGGCAGCATGGTGGTTAGCACTGCTGCCTCACAGCACCAGGGACCCGGGTTCAATTCCGGCCTTGGGTGACTGTTTGTGTGGAGTTTGCACATTTTGATTTGATTTATTGTCACATGTACCGAAGTACAGTGAAAAGTATTTTTCTGCGGCCAAGGGAACGTACACAGTCCGTACATAGTAGACAAAAAAAGAATAATCAACAGAGCACATTGACAAATGGTACACCGACAGTGATTGGTTGCAGTGCAGAACAAGGGGCCAAACAAAGCAAATACATGAGCAAGAGCAGCATCGGGGGTCGTGAATAGTGTTCTCACAGGGAACAGATCAGTCCGAGGGGGAGTCGTTGAGGAGTCTTGTAGCTGTGGGGAAGAAGCTGTTCCTATGTCTGGATGTGGAGTTCTTCAGACTTCTGTATCTTCTGCCTGATGGAAGGGTCTTGAAGAAGGCAAAGCCTGGGTGGGAGGGGTCTCTGACAATGCTGTCTGCCTTCCCGAGGCAGCAGGAGGTGTAGACAGAATCAATGGGAGGATGGCAAGCTTGTGTGATGCGTTGGGCTGAGTTCACCACACTCTGTAGATTCTTGCGATCTTGGGCCGAACAGTTGCCATACCAGGCTGTTAGGTAATGGGTGAAGAGACATTCCAATTAGTTGTCTCATTTATGTTAAGTATCCAATAATTGACACTGATATGTAAAGGGGCTCCAGGTGGCCTTTGTGGCAGGTGATATGAAGATAGAGTTTGTGCAGAGTCTGTTAAAGTGAAATAAAGGTGTTTGTGAAAAGGAGAAGAGCCTTTGACTCTTTATACAACAGCAGCTAAACGTCTAACACGGGCTGTGATGCAGCCGGATAGGATGCTCTCTATCGCACATCTGTAGAAGACATTCTCCCCATGTCTGCATGGGCTTCTTCCGGGTGCTCCAGTTTACTCCCACAGTCCAAAGATGTGCAGGTTAGGTGGATTGGCCGTGCTAAATTGTCCAGGGATGTGTAGGTTGGGTGGGGTTCCGGCGATACGGCAGAGGAGTAGGCCTAGGGTGGGTGCTCTATCAGAGGGTCAGTACAGACTCGATGGACGGAATGGCCTTCTTCTGCGCTGTAAGCATTTTATGGTACTCTGTGGATGATAGGTTATGGGGGAGTGGGCGGAAGGCAGATTTGAGGTTACTTTCAGGTCAGGTCATGATATTAAATGGCGGAGCAGATTTGAGGGGCTACCCCCTGCTCCAATTCGTACCTGATCAGGAAATTTCAGCAAATGAGATCCCCAACATCCGTGAAACTCAGAAGAGAATTGATGGCAAACATTTGGTTTCAGGGCATTTTCGGTTAAAAAAAAATCAATTGCAAGGGAAGTAAGTTAGAACATAGGACATTACAGCGCAGTACAGGCCCTTCGTCCCTCGATGTTGCGCCGACCTGTGAAACCACTCTAAAGCCCATCTACACTATTCCCTTATCGTCCATATCTCTATCCAATGACCATTTGAATGCCCTTAGTGTTGGCGAGTCCACTACTGTTGCAGGCAGGGCATTCCACGCCCTTACTACTCTCGGAGTAAAGAACCTACCTCTGACATCTGTCCTATATCTATCTCCCCTCAATTTAAAGCTATGTCCCCATCCTCGGGCGGCGAGTCCTGCTATTTGTTAACTCCGCTCATCAGCTACAGAGGGCGATCCAACACAATGGTAGAAAGTAAATGGAAACAGTTAAGTGGGACAAGCCTCGCGGGGGCTGGGGTGCATAACAAGCTGACTGGAGCCCCCATATTCCGAACTCCTGCTTTCCACCAGAAGGGTGTTGTGTTATTATCATAACTATCAGCGTTGCAAGGGTTAATGTGGTGTCGAGAGTAGCCACTAGAGGGAGCTGCAGATACAACTATATAAAGCAGTGATACTAGACCTTAGGGGAGGAGTGTATGCAGGAGACAGCTAGTGAAGGTCATAGAGCAGCTAGTGTGAGCAAGGTTAGATTACAGTTTATCCCAGTTAGTGAGATTCGCAGTAGATGAGTGTAGTTAGATGTTATTGATCAGTTGTGTATTCTAAAGGACTAAGTGTCGTATCCCAGTTTAGTAGTGTAAATAAAATCATAGCTTTGTTTAAGTGAAAGCTGTACTGTGGTCTTTGTGAACACTACGCCAACCATTCTAAATCAGCAACACAAAGAACACCACAGGTGTCAGAAAGAGTTACCTGTGCGCCAACGGCCACAGAGCGGACTGAGCCTTCACGGCTCAATTAACAATACAGAAACAGGTCAACTGGCCATTGCTGTCTGTGGGAGCTTGCTGTGCACTATTGAGCCCCCACCTCCCCCTCCCCGCTTTGAAGAAGTGACTCGACTCCTAAAAGTTCTTCAAAGATTGTAACGGGCTTTAGGACTTCCTGAAGTCATGAAGGGCGCTATATAAATGCAAGGTCTTTCTTCTATTTGAGGACCCTCAGTCACAGCCCTTTAAAAAAGCTTGAAGATTGAAGATTCTGGGAGAGGGGTTAAGGGGTAAACAGTGGCGAGGGGGTGGCAGTGGGGAGGGAGTGGGGAGGGCAGGGGAGTGGCTGGCATATGGATTATTATGGGATGGCAGCCACCAGGAAATTGGCAGCAAGGGGGACGCAGGCACAAAGGACTGGCCTGTGTGGAAAGCACCATCTCTCCGACTCCACCTCCAGCCAGCTCTCGACAGCAGATGCTTCTCCACATAAAAGCCCGGGTGTTCGTTAGAGGAAGACCTGCCAAAGGACATCTCCACCAGAGACACAAAGGTCCCATTGACCTCACTGCGACGTGCTCCTCCACCAGAACCCGCTATGCGATATCGGGGATCCGGCTGACTGGCTGTTCACTTAACATTTCATTTTCAGCCTCTGAAGGGATTAAAAGATTGAGTCTGAGATCAGGGGAGTGATAATTCTCTCTCCCGCAGCCAATTAACAGCTCCCAGCCCCAGCCTGTGCATTACAGCTGTGTTTACAGCTTTGGTGTTTGATGCATAAATAAAGAGCCCCACTTTGAGCAACACGTCAGTATTTAACTGCCTCTACCTCCCCACCCCAGTGTCAATTCTGGGGAGTTAGACTGGCCGACTACGAGCTCCGGTCTCACGCATAATTAAAGTTTAGATTCCAATTCATTTGGTAATGCAGATTATCCCCCCCCCCCCCCCCCCCCCCACCACACACTGCTCTAGATGCTGGTGTGTCATAGTCCCAGCATCTTTCTGTTAAGAGAGAAAAGAGATAACTTGCATTTACGTAGCACCCAACCTCAAAACAGCCCCAAAGTGCTTTACAATCACGGTACATTCGAATTTCAGCTTACTGCCTGTTAAGAACTCACGGTCATTTAACCTCTCGTTTTTCAGGGAGGCATTCAAATTTTAAAAATAATAATTCTATGTGTTTTTCTTTAATTCATGATGTGGAGGTGCCGGCGTTGGACTGGGCTGGGCACAGTAAAAAGCCTTACAACACCAGGTTAAAATCCAACAGGTTTATTTGGAATCACTAGCTTTCGGAGAGTAGCTCCTTCATCAGGTGAGTGAAGAGGTAAGTTAACAAACACCATATATCAAGACAAAGCCAATGATGCAAGATGATACTTTGAATGTGAGTCTTTGCAGGTAATTAAGTCTTTACAGGTCCAGATGGAGCGACTGGAGAGAGGGGTAATCACAGGTTAAAGAGGTGTGAATTGTCTAAAACCAGGACAGTTGGTAGGATTTCACAAGCCCAGGCCAGATGGTGGGGGGTGAATGTAATGAGGCATGAATCCAAGGTCCCGGTTGAGGCCGTACTCATGTATGCGGAACTTTTCACCCCAATATCTTTTCACCCCCTTGCATATCAAGAACTTTATTGTTCTTCAGTAACCTTCCATGTGGCTCCTTATCAAAAGTCGTGCGGAAATCTAAGTGCAGAACATCGCTTGGTTCCCTTTTATCCATGTGACTCCTTCAAAGAATTGGAATACATTGGTTAAACACGGTTTCCCTTTCACAAAACCATGTTGACTCTGCCCGATTACCTCCAATTCATCTACGTACCCTGCTGTAACTCCTTTAATAATAACTTCTAACATCTTCCCTATGGTGGATGTGAAGCTAACTGGCCTGTAGTGGTCCTGCTTTCTCTCTCCCTCTTTGAATAAAGGAGTTACATTTGCTATTTTTCCAATCTAATGGAATCTTCTCCGAAACGGGTGAATTTTGGAAAATTGAAAACCAACGCCTCAACTATCTCACTAGATACTTCTTCAGACCCAAAGATGACCATCAGGACCTGGGGACTTGTCAGTCCACTTTTCCAACAATTCGCTCCGCATTATTTTCCTGGTGATTGTAATTTTCCTGTGTTCCTCCCTCCCTTAGATGTCCTGATTTACAGCTATTTCCAGGATGTTATTTCTATCAACGATACTCAAGACCAGTGCAAAATATCTGTTCAATTCATCTGCCATCTGCTTATTATCCATTATTAATTCCCCAGGTTTACTTTCTAAACGAACAACACTCGCTTTATTAACACTTTGCTTTTTAAAATATCTGTGGAAAATTTAACTGTCTTTATATTTCTAGCAAACTTTCTCTCATATCCTTATATTTCCCTCCTTATTAATCTTTTAATCATTTTTGCTATCCAATCTTCTGACCTGCCAACCATATTTGTGCAATTATATGCCTTAACTTTGAAGTTTCATACTATCTTGAAGTATTTTAGTTAACCACAGATGGTGGATTTTTTCTTTCTCCGTGGAACTTATCCATTTTCTGTATTCTGAAATATCCCCTTCAATGTCTGCCATTGCACTTCTATTGACCTATCCCTTAACCTAAATTGCCAGTTCACTTTTGCTAGCTCTGCTTTCATGCCCTCACAATTGTCCTTTAAGTTTAAAATATTATTGCAGGGTGGAATTTGAACCGTGTTGTCCATCCATCATCAGTCCATCCATCCATCCATCCACCGTATCCATCCATCCATCCATCCATCATCAGTCCATCCATCCATCAGTCCATCAGTCCATCCATCCATCCATCTATCTATCTATCCATCCATCCATTTGTCCACCTGTCCTTCCATCACCCATCTATCCATTCATCCATCACCCATCCATCCATCCACTACCCATCCATTCATCCATCATCTATCCATCTGTCCATCCGTCCATCCATCCATCCATCCATTCATCCATCCGTCCATCCATCCATCTATCTATCCATCCATCAGTCCATCCATCCATCCATCAGTCCATCCATCCGTCCATCCATCCATCCATCTAACTATCCATCCATCAGTCCATCCATCCATCCATCCGTCCATCCATCCATCCATCAGTCCATCCATCCATCCGTCCATCCATCCATCTATCTATCCATTCATCCATCCATCTATTTGTCCACCTGTTCATCCATCACCCATCCATCCATCTATCCATCTGTCCATCCATCCATCCATCACCCATCCATCCATCCGTCATCTATCCATCTGTCCATCCATCCATCCATCCATCAGTCCATTCATCCAGCCATCCGTCCATCCATCAGTTCATCCATCCATCCATCCATCCATCAGTCCATTCATCCATCCATCCATCCGTCCATCCATCCATCAGTTCATCCATCCATCCATTCGTCCATCCATCCATTCATCACCCATCCATCCATCAGTTCATCCATCCATCCATTCGTCCATCCATCCATCCATCTGTCCATCCATCCATCAGTTCATCCATCCATCCATCCGTCCATCCATCCATCCCCCATCCATCCATCCGTCATCTATCCATCTGTCCATCCATCCATCCGTCAGTCCATTCATCCATCCATCCATCCATCAGTCCATTCATCCATCCATCCATCCGTCCATCCATCCATCAGTTCATCCATCCATCCATCAGTCCATTCATCCATCCATCCATCCGTCCATCCATCAGTTCATCCATCCATCCATCCTTCCATCCATCCATCCATCCATCCATCCGTCCATCCATCCATCAGTTCATCCATCCATCCATCAGTCCATTCATCCATCCATCCATCCGTCCATCCATCCATCAGTTCATCCATCCGTCCATCCATCCATTTATCTATCTATCCATCCATCCATTCATCCATCCATCACCCATC
Organism: Scyliorhinus torazame; assembly: GCF_047496885.1. Taxonomy (NCBI): domain Eukaryota; kingdom Metazoa; phylum Chordata; class Chondrichthyes; order Carcharhiniformes; family Scyliorhinidae; genus Scyliorhinus; species Scyliorhinus torazame. Next base: position 27,827,089 of record NC_092735.1, on the reverse strand, counting down.
CATCCATCCATCCATCATTATCAGTCCATCCGTCTGTATTCATCATTCCATCAATCCATCCTTCCTTCCTTCCTTCCCTTTTTGCGGTACTGAGATAAAATGGGCTGTATTCAACAGACCCTCAAAACACAGTGATCTCTGCACTACGTCTCACTCCCACGACTCAAAGATGTGCAGGGCAGGTGGATTGGCCACGTTAAATTGTCCCTTCGTTGGAAACATTTTTAAGAAACAAGTGATGAAGTGAGAAAGACTTTTCTGATGCAGCTGGGAATTCAGTAATTCAGCGGAATCTAAAGGCGCAGCAAATATTAGACTGATAGTCAGAAGAGTTGGGTGAGACGTGAATCTGGGAGTGATGAGGCAGCGTGTCCAACATCTGCCAGGACCAGAAGGAATAGTCAGCATGGTGTTACAAAGTAATAGGTCACCCCTCATGAAGCTAATGGATATCCTGGAGGAGATAAATTAGAGGGGGGGATGAAGAATATCCAGCGAATATAACGTATGTGCCTTTCACAGGAAGCTTTCAGCAAGCCTGCTTATAGGCCTCACATGCTCTGTTCATTAAATAAAGGGGCAGGTTTGTGCCTTGGTGTGAAAGCTGCTTCCTATCCGGAGAAAAAGGGCCAACATTCATTATCTGGAACTCCACCAAGGGGGAGTCAGAAAGAATCCTGATGTTGGGTTTGATAAACCTGCAGTATTGAAGCAAGGGTGTGAATTTTGGTTCTTGTATTTATTCCGATCTGTGATATTATGAGAAATGTACAGAACTGGAAGGGTTAATGTTATGTCTGAATCAACCACTAGAGGGAGCTGAACCCCCCCCCCCAAAATGCTGGAAAATCTCAGCAGGTCTGGCAGCATCTGTAGGGAAAGAAAAGAGCTAGCGTTTCGAGTCCAGGTGACCCGTTGGGCTCAAAACGTTAACTCTTTTCTCTCCCTACAGATGCTGCCAGACCTGCTGAGATTTTCCAGCATTTTCATTTTGGTTTCAGATTCCAGCATCCGCAGTAATTTGCTTTTTACTAGAGGAGAGCTAGATGCAGAACTGTATAAAGCCTTGATGCTAAGCCTTCTGGGAGAGAGTTGAGGAGAAGGCTAGATAACAGGCTGTAGGAAAGATAGTGTGAGTGAGAGCAGATCATAGTTATAGTATTAGTGTAGAGATTAGTGGTAGATGGGTGTAGATTGTATGATTATTGTTAATTGTTTATTATATAGAAGTAAGAGTTGAATTCAATTAAGTAGTATAAATAAATCTTTAGCTTTGTTTAATATAAAAGCTGGATGTGGTCTTTGTGAACACTATGCCAACCATCATGGATCTGATCAACACAACAACTCCACACTGTCCTCTTCTATAATAATAATCTTTATTAGTGTCACAAGTAGGCTTACATTAACACTGCAATGAAGTTACTGTGAAAATCCCCTAGTCGCCACATTCCGGCGCCTGTTCGGGTACACAGAGGGAGGATTCTGAATGTACAATCCACCTAACAAGCACGTCTTTCGGGACTTGTGGGAGGAAACGGGAGCACCCGGAGGAAACCCACGCGGACACGGGGAGAATGTGCAGACTCCGCACAGAGAGTGACCCAAGCCGGGAATCGAACCCAGGTCCATCTCAGGGTGGTCCCGGCTGGGACTTGGGACCTGGAGCCATTTCCTTGCTATTGTATTTCCTAGCGTGAGTAGGAGATAAACTGTTTTTGACTCTCATTGATTACAACAGGAAGGAACAGAGGCCAATTGGATGTTTTTTTCAAAGGGCTGGCAAGGCGCAGTGGGCCGAATGGCCTCCTACTTTTCTGTATGATTCTATTACCACTTGACACCAGAAATGGTGAAGCAAATTTCAATCATTACCAACACTTATCCCTTAATGACACTAAATAGTCTTCTTCAACTGATTGGTTACTCCCTCAACCTCTCATAGATTCACAACATTAAATTGTCAGCTTTTAAACCCTTAAGGCCGCTACGATGGCATTTAAAAAAGTATTCGGCAGCAGTTTCCCCGCAATGGGTTTTAGACTAGACTGTCCATAATTACTAACTCCGCATCTCACTGCTCCATCTAAAAATCAATTAAACATTCATTACCTCCGCCACCGACGCACAGCCATGTGTACTATCGACAAGATGCACTGTGGAATTTGCACTTCCTCCCCGTGTTTGAGTGGGTTTTCTCCGGGTGCCCCGGTTTCCTCCCATAGATCAAAGGTGTCGAGGTTGGGTGGGTCGGCTGTGCAAAATTGCCCCTTAGTGTCCAAAGATGTGCAGGTTAGGTGGGGCTACAGGAATAGGGTGGGGGAGTGGGCCTAGGTAGGGTGCTCTATCAGTGGGTCAGTGCAGAAGGATGGGCCGAATGGCCTCCTTCCGCACTATAGGCATTCTACGGATTCTATGGATTCTGAGAAGGCACCACCTTCTGAAGGGGTAAACAGGGGTGGGCAATAAATGCGGGCCTAGCCAGCAACATCCACAATGCATGGGCAGGTAGAAAAAATATCGGATTTTCTCTTTGCCGATATCACACCTGAAAATATGAATGAGGACGTTACCTATTACCTCACCCATCTTACTCAGGATGAAAAGACATGGTGGCGTAGTGGTTTGTCACTGGGTTGGTAATCCAGAGAATCAGACTAATGATCTGGGGATATGGGTTCAAATCCCAACTCAGCAGCCACGAATGATGATCAATTAATTAATTAATCGGGAATTGAAAAGTGTATTGCAAAACCCTACCTGGTTCACTAATATCCTGCAGGGAAGGAAAACTGCCATCCTTGCCTGATCTGGCCTACATGTGACTCCAGCAACGTGGTTAACTCTTAACCAGCCTCCAAAAGAGCCCAGCCAGCCACTCAGTTCAAGGGCAATGGACACGTCCATATCCCATTGATGAATGGACTATAAAGCCCATTCTGGTTTCATTGACTTAATTCCAACACAATTTGGATGTCAGAGAATTATAGAATCCCTACAGTGCAGAAGGAGGCCATTCGGCCCATCGAGTCTGCGACGACTCTTCGAATGCCCTATCCCCGTAACACAGAACCTAACCTGCCCATCCCTGGACATTAAGGGGCAACTTATCATGGCCAATCCACCTAACAGCCCACCTTTGGACCATGGGAGGAAACCGGAGCACCCGGAGGAAACCCTCGCAGACACTGGGAGAATGTGAAAACTCCGCACAGACAGTGCCCCGAGGCCGGAACCGAACACGGGTCCATGGCGCTGTGAGGCAGCAGTGCCACCATGCCGCCCTAAGCTGGCTTTGGGACAGCATTTGTTGCCCATCCCTATTTGCCCTCGATGGTGAGTCACCGTCTTCGTAAGCGATCTTCAAGCTGAAGGCCCTTCTGCCCCTTCATTTATCCCTCACCCATTGTGACTAAAACAAGTGACCTGCTGATGATCCCTTCGCTGTTTTGTGGGAGTGTGGTGCATGCAAATTGGCTGCCCGAGGACAATTCGACAAGTCCTTCATTGGGTATAAAGCACTCTGGGACATCCCAAGGTGCTATATAACTGCAAGTTCCTTAGTTTACATAGGAACAGGGCTGGGAGTAGGCGAACAGGCACTCAGACTTCTCCGCAAGATGATGTAATCCTTCCTTGCACCCCAACAATGTGAACCAAAAGACGTTGAATTCTGACTTGTCCAAAGACTCTGGAAGATTCAGATGAGGAATTTTGTTGCCAAGGAGCATTTCTCTTGTCTCTTCATTAAGGTGCTGACTCATGTTGGAGGATAAGCTTCATCGGAGCCAGCTGATGTCTTGTGCCTTTGTCAAGTGTGAATTTAGACAGTAATTGTTGGCAGGTGATGTGGAGAGATTTAGAGTCTTAGGCTTAGCTCAATGCAATCTGAGTTAGAAGGTTATGGCTTTAAGCCCCAGCACCCTCCAAGCTGTACCTAATGCGCTGTCGCCACGTTGCCTGGACTGCATCGGAAGTCGCCATTTACAAGCAGCATGAGGCAATGCTCCTGGCCGTGTCAAATGGCCCCAGAGTCTGAGTAACCCCGGGGAGGTTTCGGGCCTTCAATCTAAGGCTAACCAGCCTGCCTTCAGCCCTCAGGCGTTTCCCAAGCTGTCCTGCCAGAGTCCGGGGTGGGAAACCAGGTGCAAACTCGCCCATGCGGCTAAGTGCCGGCTGAAGTGGAGAATTCGCGGGCGTTTTGCAACACCAAAATCGGCGCCGGACCCTCACCGATTCCATAACCGGTGAGGGGCTAGCAGTGGCGCTGGGTGAAAATGGGTGGAGAGTGGCCGGGTCCGTGGCCGTGCATTCGCACGGTGACGACCTGCAGGGGTCGCGCCATGCAACATGGCACCGGCAGTGCGCGGATCCAACCCTCCAAATTCGCCCCACAGGCCACCCCCTGGCCAACCCCCACCAGTCCCCCCAGCCCACGAGGCAGAGGATCGCGGGGGTGGGGGGTGGGGGGGGGGGGGGGGGGGGGGGGAGTCATCCGGTGACGCGCCAATGCTGTTCCAATAATCCTCGCGTGCGATGTGGGAGCTCAGGGACACGTCCGCTGTCCCTGGCTCCTTCATGTGCAAGAAGCGTGTCCAGTTGCAGCTCCTGTTAGACCGCTTGACGGCTCTGGAGCTGCGAATGGACTCACTTTGGAGCATCCGCAATGCTGAGGACGTCGTGGATAGCACGTTTAGCGAGTTGGTCACACCGCAGGTGATAGGTACTGAGGGGGATAGTAAATGGGTGACCAAAAGACAGAGCAAGAGTAGGAAGGCAGTGCAGGTGTCCTCTGCGGTCATCTCCCTGCAAAACAGATATACCGCTTTGGATACTGTTGAGGGAGATGGCTCACCAGGGGAAGGCAGCAGCAGCCAGGTTCATGGCACCGTGGCTGGCTCTGCTGCGCAGCTGGGCAGGAAGAAGAATGGCAGGGCTATAGTGATAGGGGACTCAATTGTAAGGGGAATAGACAGGCGGTTCTGCGGATGCAATCGAGACTCCAGGATGGTATGTTGCCTCCCTGGTGCAAGGGTCAAGGATGTCTCGGAGCGGCTGCAGGACATTCTGGGGGGGGAGGGTGAACAGCCAGCTGTCGTGGTGCACATAGGCACTAACGATATAGGTAAAAAACGGGACGAGGTCCTACAAGCTGAATTTAGGGAGCTAGGAGTTAAACTAAAAAGTAGGACCTCAAAGGTAGTAATCTCAGAATTGCTACCAGTGCCACGAGCTAGTCAGAGTAGGAATGTCAGGATAGAGAGGATGAATACGTGGCTCGAGAGATGGTGCAAGAGGGAGGGAATCAAATTCCTGGGACATTGGAACCGATTCTGGGGGAGGTGGGACCAGTACAAACCGGACGGTCTGCACCTGGGCAGGACTGGAACCGAGGGGGGGTGTTTGCTAGAGCTGTTGGGGAGAGTTTAAACTGATGTGGCAGGGGGATGGGAACCGATGCAGGAAGTTGGAAGGTAGTAAAACAGGGACAGAAATAAAAGGCAGTAAGGGGGAAAGTGTAAGGCAGAGAAGCCATAGTCAAAAATCAAAAAGGGCGACAGTACAAGGTACAGTGACTGATGGGAGCTCAGTGAATAGGCCCAGTAATACTAAAAGAAATAAAACGGGAAGTGAAAACATTAATGGTAAGCGACGCGGCAGGTTGTTACAGGAAGATATGGGTTCGACGACAAGGAAAATTAGGAGAAAGGTTAAGAGGAAATATAACTTAGGAGAGGTTACTGATCGAGGTGTTAAGATTAAGAACAGAGGTAAAAAAGCCAACATAAGTGTACTTTACCTGAATGCTCGTAGTATTCGGAATAAGGTAAATGAGTTGATGGCGCAAATCATCGTGAATGACTATGATTTAGTGGCCATTACTGAAACATAGTTAAAGGATGGTCATGACTGGGAGTTAAATACCCAAGGGTATCAAACTATTCGGAAGGACAGAGTGGATGGTAAGGGAGGTGGTGTAGCTCTGTTATTTAAGGATGACATCCAGGCAACAGCAAGGGATGACATCGGTGCTATAGAGGATAAGGTTGAATCCATTTGGGTGGAAATCAGGAATAGTAAGGCGAAAAAGTCACAGATAGGAGTAATCTATAGGCCACCAAATAGTAACATTATGGTGGGGCAGGCAATAAACAAAGAAATAACAGATGCATGTAGAAATGGTACAGCAGTTATCATGGGGGATTTTAATCTACATGTTGATTGGTTTAACCAGGTCGGTCAAGGCAGCCTTGAGGAGGAGTTTATAGAATGTATCCGCGATGGTTTCCTCGAACAGTATGTAATGGAACCTATGAGGGAACAAGCGGTCCTAGATCTGGTCCTGTGTAATGAGACAGGATTGATTCAGGATCTCATAGTTAGGGATCCTCTTGGAAGGAGCGATCACAATATGGTGGAATTTAAAATACAGATGGAGGGTGAGAAGGTAAAATCAAGCACTAGTGTTTTGTGCTTAAACAAAGGAGATTACAATGGGATGAGAGAAGAACTAGCTAAGGTAGACTGGGAGCAAAGACTTTATGGTGAAACAGTTGAGGAACAGTGGAGAACCTTCCAAGTGATTTTTCACAGTGCCCAGCAAAGGTTTATAGCAACAAAAAGGAAGGACGGTAAAAAGAGGGAAAATCGACCGTGGATATCTAAGGAAATAAGGGAGAGTATCAAATTGAAGGAAAAAACATACAAAGTAGCAAAGATCAGTGGGAGACTAGAGGACTGGGAAATCTTTAGGGGGCAACAGAAAGCTACTAAAAAAGCTATAAAGAAGAGTAAGATAGATTATGAGAGTAAACTTGCTCAGAATATAAAAACAGATAGTAAAAGTTTCTACAAATACATAAAACAAAAAAGAGTGGCTAAGGTAAATATTGGTCCTTTAGAGGATGAGAAGGGAGATTTAATAATGGGAGATGAGGAAATGGCTGAGGAACTGAACAGGTTTTTTGGGTCGGTCTTCACAGTGGAAGACACAAATAACATGCCAGTGACTGATAGAAATGAGGCTATGACAGGTGAGGACCTGGAGAGGATTGATACCACCAAGGAGGTAGTGATGGGCAAGCTAATGGGGCTAAAGGTAGACAAGTCTCCTGGCCCTGATGGAATGCATCCCAGAGTGCTAAAAGAGATGGCTAGGGAAATTGCAAATGCACTAGTGATAATTTACCAAAATTCACTAGACTCTGGGGTGGTCCCGGCGGATTGGAAATTAGCAAACGTGACACCACTGTTTAAAAAAGGAGGTAGGCAGAAAGTGGGTAATTATAGGCCAGTCAGCTTAACTTCGGTAGTAGGGAAGATGCTGGAATCTATCATCAAGGAAGAAATGGCGAGGCATCTGGATGGAAATTGTCCCATTGGGCAGACGCAGCATGGGTTCATAAAGGGCAGGTCATGCCTAACTAATTTAGTGGAATTTTTTGAGGACATTAACAGTGCGGTAGATAACGGGAAGCCAATGGATGTGGTATATCTGGATTTCCAGAAAGCCTTTGACAAGGTGCCACACAAAAGGTTGTTGCATAAGATAAAGATGCATGGCATTAAGGGGAAAGTAGTAGCATGGATAGAGGATTGGTTAATTAATAGAAAGCAAAGAGTGGGGATTAATGGGTGTTTCTCTGGTTGGCAATCAGTAGCTAGTGGTGTCCCTCAGGGATCAGTGTTGGGTCCACAACTGTTCACAATTTACATAGATGATTTGGAGTTGGGGACCAAGGGCAATGTGTCCAAGTTTGCAGACGACACTAAGATAAGTGGTAAAGCAAAAAGTGCAGAGGATACTGGAAGTCTGCAGACGGATTTGGATAGGCTAAGTGAATGGGCCAGGGTCTGGCAGATGGAATACAATGTTGACAAATGTGAGGTTATCCATTTTGGTAGGAATAACAGCAAAAGGAATTATTATTTAAATGTTAAATATTAAAACATGCTGCTGTGCAGAGAGACCTGGGAGTGCTAGTGCATGAGTCGCAGAAAGTTGGTTTTCAGGTGCAACAGGTGATTAAGAAGGCAAATGGAATTTTGTCCTTCATTGCTAGAGGGATGGAGTTTAAGACTAGGGAGGTTATGCTGCAATTGTATAAGGTGTTAGTGAGGCCACACCTGGAGTATTGTGTTCAGTTTTGGTCTCCTTACTTGAGAAAGGACGTACTGGCACTGAAGGGTGTGCAGAGGAGATTCACTAGGTTCATCCCAGAGCTGAAGGGGGTGGATTATGAGGAGAGGTTGAGTAGACTGGAACTGCACTCATTGAAATTTAGAAGGATGCGGGGGCGGATCTTATAGAAACATATAAAATTAGGAAGGGAATAGATAGGATAGATGCGGGAAGGTTGTTTCCACTGGCGGGTGAAAGCAGAACTAGGGGGCATAGCCTCAAAATAAGGGGAAGTAGATTTAGGACTGAGTTTAGGAGGAACTCCTTCACCCAAAGGTTTGTGAATCTATAGAATTCCCTGCCCAATGAAGCAGTTGAGGCTCCTTCATTAAATGCTTTTAAGATAAAGATAGATAGTTTTTTGAAGAATAAAGGGATTAAGGGTTATGGTGTTCGGGCCAGAAAGTGGAGCTGAGTCCACAAAAGATCAGCCATGATCTCATTGAATGGCGGAGCAGGCTCGAGGGGCCAGATGGCCTACTCCTGCTCCTAGTTCTTATGTTCTTATGACCCATTTTTGCCAACCAGCCGGTGCCGAGTCGATGGGCCAAATGGCCTCCTTCCGCAGTGTAAATTCTATGATTCTATGACTACACTTCAAAAAGTATTCCATTGGCCTCTAAAGCGCTTCGAGCCACCCTAAGGTGGTGAGGGGTGCCTTCAAATGCAATTTTTTCTTTCCTCCTAACTAGCAGAGGGGCCCATGAAGAAATCATTTGACACATCAGCCTGACTGGCCAACAGGTCCCGAAGAACAAGCGTCACCGACTAGTTACAGCCGTGTGAGGTAGGCGACGTAAGGCTGTAGTTGGCCGTCCAACTCTCTTACTTACCTTTTCTGACACTCCTGTTTAGAAAGCCTCAATTATTCAACCGTGGCTGTGGTTGCAAAAAGTGTAGACAAGGGCGGCGAATTAGCGCGCCTCGAGCAGAAAGAAAACGCCAGAGGTTAGAGCAATGGTTTCCCCACAGAACGATGATGGCATGGAATCCACTTCCAACAAACACAGCGAGCATTGAGCTCAGTGACATCCATTCACGAAAGAGCTGAGTCAATGTGGAATTGGGAATATGTGCTTTTAGTGCTGGGTGGAGAGACATTGAGGGAATTAGCTGCCCAAAGCCATCAAGGTGCATTGTGTCTGAGAAAGCTTTTTTTCCCCCCCCCCAGGCCTCTCACTTTTGGTTGAGACACATGAAAAAGATTTGTTGGTTGCAAAGCGATCTCTTGCCTTGGGGTTGTTATCCCTGGGGCAAAGGGGATTGAGGAGAGGTTTGATTACCCCGCACAAGATCATGACAGGCTGATATATTTTTTTTTACGGGATGTGGACGCCGCTGGTTCAGCCAGCATTTATTGCCCGTCCCTAGTTGCCCCTTGAGAATGTGGCAGTGAGCTGCCTGCTTGAACCGCTGCAGTCCCTGGAGTGTAGGTGCGCCCACAGCGCTGTTAGGGAAGGATTTGCTGGATTTTGGGGTTGCCACCCATGCAGTGTTTCCAAGTTCCTCCCTCCCACGGGCCGCACCGGAGTAACGAGGGAAAGCAGGTGATCAGTACCCAGACCACGGCGGCACCACGGCGGGGGGCATCAGACCAGGGTCCAACCCTTCCCTCACTCGCTATCCGCAAGCACGCAGGTATACATTCGTACACATACATGCACACTCGCATGTTTCAGCAGGAGTTATCAGGAGCCAGGATCCTGGCCTATGCTTCGCACCCTTTTTCCCAGGGGTGGCGATGCCCACTTTGCCACTCTTGGCCAAGTTAACTCATCAGTGCCTGAGTTGACTTTCTGAATGGGCTACCCAATTAGTCCAATTCCCGTTACTCTTCCCCACAGCCCTGCAATTGTCTTTTCTATTTTCGTGTGTTCATCCTTCAAGGTTTTTGAACATCGCTTTCAAAGCTTGCCTGAACCTTTTCAGCTTGCAGGAGATCAATCGCAGCCTCTCCAGCCTCGCCACGTGACTGAAGTCCCTCAGCCCTGGCCCCATGCTCGTAAACCCCCTCCGGACCCTCTTCAAAGCCTCGACAACCTTCCTAAAGTGTGGTGCCCAGAACAGGACACAATAACCCCCGGGGAGGGTTAGAGTCAAGCTTGGTTACGATGCTTCCTTTAGTCAAATAGCCTGCCTACAATCATTGCCCGGACTCATACCTGAAGAGTGGGCACCACTTTGAGCCGGTTACTTCAGGAAAGAGGGTGGAAAACCAGGGATAAAAGGTCTTACTGTCGACTTAAATATCCAATTCTGGCCCAGTACAAGGTTTAAATCACATAATGACGAATTAAAGAGTGTGAATGTGGTACTGCCTTCAAACCTTCTAGAAATAACTGCCCTGCAATTTTTTAAAAATCATATCAGAGGGAAGTGATGAAAGTAAAATTAGTGAAATGAATTATCCTGGGACTTCAGGCTGGCCTCGGCAATAAATTGCACTTGAAAGACATCTAAGTGGATTCTGTCTCACTAATTACAGCTCACCGAGCTGATTTCTTGTTCAATTGGGGCCTGCCTTGCAGTTCTAGCCTGGCACAGAATTGAGGCCACACAGACGAGGCATCAAGAGAGCCTGGGTTTGTCTCTCGATGTTCAAATGGACGGTCAGGGGCCCAGGGGAGTTGAGGGAGTGGGGGGGGGGGGGGGGGCATCCTGTAACTTTGCTGATACCTGCCAGTTCTGGCTGGGCAGCTTCCTAGAGGTTTTCCTTACAAGTGCCACCAACAGCCCGCAGGCCTAACTTTGGGAAGATTGGCAAGACCACCGTGAATGGCGCAGAGGAGAGTCACCAGAGCCATACGAGGGATGAAATCATGAAGACATGCTTTTCCTGTACTAAGAAATGATATTGGTACTAGGGGCCAAAATGTTGAATCGATCGGTGTGGCAATAAAACAACAAGGGGAAAAACTCTTTGGCATGGGGCAATTTACAGACCCCCCAGTAATACTTCCAAATTGGGACATAGTAGAATCCAAGGAATAATGAGGGGTTGTGAGAGTGCGCAATGGTAATCAAGGGTGATTCTAATATGCATATTGACTGGACGAATCAAATTGACAAGGGTAGCCTCGAGGGAGATTTCATACAGTCTCCCTGTATGAAAGAACAATATGTTATGGAGCCAACCAGGGAGCAAGCTATTTTAGATTTAGTATTATGCAAAGAAGAAGGGTTGATAAATAATCTCGTCGTTAAGAATCCTCTTGGAAGGAATGATCACAACATGCTAGAATTTCAAATTCAGATTGATCGAGAGAGGACAGAATGCCATACTAGAGTTTTAACGTTGGGCAGAGGTAATTATACAGGCCTGAGGAAAGAGTTGGCCCATGTAAGCTGGGCACAGATAATTGAGGGTAGGACAGTTGAGGACCAATGGGGGATGTTAAAGGAGATATTAAACACCTTTCCATTAAAGTACATTCCTGAGAGGAAGAGGGATTGTAAAAGGGAGAAAAATGTTCCATGGCTAAACAAGTCAAGGAGGACATTAAGATAAAAACTAGGGCGTACCATACTGCAAAAGCTAATGGTAAGCTGGAAGATTGCGAGAAATTCAAGCTTCAGCAAAAGGCTACTGAATATAAAATCTTACAACACCAGGTTAAAGTTCAACAGGTTTGTTTCAAATAACTAGCTTCCGGAGGCACAGCTCCTTCTTCAGGTGAATCCACAACATGAAAATAAAATTGAAAGCGCTAAGATGAACTATGAAAAGAAACTAGCAGAAATCATAAACACTGATACCCAAAGTTTTTATAAGTATATAAGGAGGGCTCGTTAATGATATGCCAACGACGTTTACTGTACAATATGCATGCCCACGCCAGGGTGCGACGTGCAACCCAGTGTAGCTATCTGGGATGGCCACTTGCAACCAGGAACAGGGAAGGTCGCAAAGCATAGTGGGAAAAATGGACAATGCGAGATTCAGGCAGGCTCAGAGCCTGAATGCATATTTGTGAGTGAGGAATCCAGACGGTATCGAAACCCCGACCGATTAGCATTTGATGGCCCATCTCCGCCAAGGCAAAGGACTGGTACTCGAGCGACCGGTACAGTCCCAGACATTTCGGCGCCACTCCCTGTACTAGGGAAGCGTAAACAACAGGGTCAGTGACCGCTTGGGACACGTCCAGCCATCTAGGCACCCGCCCCTTTATTGGTTCAAATCGAACGCAATGATCAGGAATCGCCCAATTAGTGGGGTCCAAACTGAAGGACCGCCCAAAAGAGCACGAAAACCCCCAAGCATAAGAAGAGAGTCCACCATATGTTCGGGCCCTCTTGGACCTGGCGCCCCGGCACCGACCATCTCCAATCGCAGCACCACCAGAAGCAAGTTCAAGTTCAACGCCCGCCCGCTACCAGACGGATGAGCCCAGCTGAGCAGCAGTTACTTCTCCAGACTCGATAGATCCAGAATCGAACAGCGGCCACTGTTCCTCTTGCCTAAGCTAAGTGCCTGAAGTTAAGTACAGGTTGTCTTAGTCGATAGGCGTAGTTAATAGCCGTGTTTATGTTGCATGACTAATTGTGTGTGTAAATAAAGTACCCTTGACCTTGAACTAACTAACTGGTGTTTGGCTCTTTGATCGATATCCGGTTGAACCTTGTGGTGGTATCATTCGATACCTGGCGACTCTGAGCATTAGAATATTGATAACCAAAGGAAGGAGGGCAACCTCACTGACTGCCATATTTACAGTAGGTAAAAAAGGCAACACATTTAGATCATTGTCAAGGCACTGGGGCATGGCATTCCACCGTGCATCCGGCGCCGGCCTCGATTTTCGGCTGACATGTGATTCCCCGCCCGATCACGTTTCCCGATTCTGACATCTCTGGACGGAGAATCCCGCCCACAGAGTTTTAAAGCACAAAATGGAATGCTGTCCTTTGTTACGAGAAGACTTGAGCAGAAAAGTGAGGATGTTTCAGATATCCAGGGCATCTGTGGGGCCTCATCTGGAATACTGTGAGCAGTTTTGATCTCCTTATTTCAGAAAGGACGTAAATGTGTTGGAGGCGGTTCAGAGGAGGTTTACTCGATCGAGACCTGGAATGGGCGGATTGTCTTCTAAGGAAAGGTTGGACAGACTGGGCTTGTTCCCACCGGACTTGGAAGTGGAAAGGATGTCTCCTCTTGTGGATGAATCCAGGACTTGGGGGAACTGTTTCAAAATCAGGGGTCGCCCTTTTAGGATGAGGAGAATACTTTTCTCTCTGAAGATTGTGCGACGTTGGAACTCTCAGAAGAGGGTGAAGGGCAAGGTCACTGAACATTTTAAAAGTGGAGGTCGATAGATTCTTGTCGGGCAAGGGGACCAAAGGTTATCAGGAGGTAGACGGGAATGTGGACTTCAACACAAACAGATCGGCCATAGTTTTATTGAACAGCAGAGTAGGCTCGAGGGGCCGAATGGCCTTCTTCTGCTTCTATTTCGTGGAGTAAATAAACCAGGGATAACGCCGCTGCTCTTTTTCAATGCCGTGGATTCTTTTACTTCCATGAGGCAGACAAGGCCTCAATTTATCTTCGAGTCCAAATGACAGCACCTCCAACAGTGCTGCACTGGAAAGCCAGCCTAGATATTTGTGCTTCAGTCCCAGAGTGGGACTTGAACGCTTGTGATTTAGAGGGCATGTGTGCTGCTAGCTGAGGGGACACGGTGGTATAGTGGTGATTATTGGTGGATCATCAGTCCAACGACTCAGGTAACGATCTGGGGACAAGGGTTCAAATCCCAATGTTGCAGCTGGTGGAACTGAAATTCAATTCAATTAATCTGGAATTGTTATTTTATTCATTCACGGGATGTGAACGTCGCTGGCCAGGCCAGCATTTATCGGCCCTTGAGAAGGTGGTGGTGAGCTGCCTTCTCGAACCATTGCAGCCCCTGTGGTGTAGGTACACCCACAGTGCTGTTAGGGAGGGAGTTCCAGGGTTTTAACCCAGCGAGTGTGAAGGAGTGGCAAAATATTTCCATGATGTGGAGATGCCGGCGTTGGACTGGGGTGAGCACAGTAAGAAGTCTTACAACACCAGGTTAAAGTCCAACGGGTTTGTTTCAAACACTAGCTTTCGGAGCGCTGCTCCTTCCTCGGGTGAATGAAGAGGTATGTTCCAGAAACATATATATAGACAAATTCAAAGATGCAAGATTATGCTTGGAATGCGAGCATTTGCAGGTAATTAAGTCTTTACAGATCCAGAGAGAGGGGTAATCCCAGGTTAAAGAGGTGTGAATTGTCTCAAGCCAGGACAGTTGGTAGGATTTTGCAGGCCAGACGGTGGGGGATGAATGTAATGCGACATGAATCCCAGGTCCCGGTTGAGGCCGTACTCATGTGTGCGGAACTTGGCTATAAATATTTCCAAGTAAGGCAGGTGAGTGGGAGCTTCTAGGTGGTGGTGTCCCATGTGCCTGCTGCCCTTGCCCTTCTAGATGGTAATTGTCACGGGTATGCCCAAACTCCGGTTCTATTTCATCGGGAAAGTAGAATTCCCAACGGTGCTGTGCTCCCTCAGTACTCTGTAAGAGCGGCTGCTTGAATCTTGGGTTTAGGTCACAGGGAGCAGGAGTCAACCCCACGCCTCCTTAACCCAGTCACCTGAGCCAACGCTGACACTCTAACCAAGGCGCAGGCATGAGAGGAGGGCTGCGAACTCCCCCTGCCGCAGCCTCCAGACACGGAGACATCGACATCTGGCGTGCCAGAGTTTATATAGATTTTTTTTGCAGAAAGCTGTGGATAATTTACCCACGAGCAAATTATCACTGCCTGCTTGCAAAGCCATTATGCACCTCGCCGTCCCTTTTAATTGCATCCAGTACATTGGTGTAACACGTGCTTTATGCAAATTAAGACATTAAAAATGGAATGCTGAATAAATTATGCAAATTGTCCAAATGCGAGGGTTTTTTACCACCCCCCTCCCCATTAGCACTCATTCTGCGGGCACACAGCTGTTAACTAAAAAGCATTGCTTCATCGACAGGGCGTCACCACAGCTGACAGAAGCGTGGACCGGCTGCAGAAACGCAAAGGTCACTTGCTTTCATTGGATGACGACGAGTGCTAATCAACACCGAGTTTAAGAGCATCTTAGTAAGAAGCAAATGAGTAACATATATTACAGTAAATAATATAACACAAAGACGTGCAGGTTAGGTGGATTGGCCATGCTAAATTGCCCTTCGTGTCCAAAAAGGGTAGGAGAGGTTACTGGGTTACGGAGATAGGATGGAAGTGTGGGCTGAAATGGGGTGGTCTTTGATTGTGGCTTTTAGAGGCAACTTCGAGCCTCACCAACGCCCCCCCCCCCCCCCCCACCCCCCCGTCTATTCCTCAACCTCTGCAACAGCCAAGAAATTATAATATCAATAGATCAATAGTGACTCGCACCGCAGCTCCACAAGGCATATCGAGCTGATTTGAAAGTGGTGCCAATTTGCTTCACTCCCCGAAATTAAGTGTAATTGCTGTCGTGTGAAACTGAGAGAGAGCGCTGGACAAACTCAACTGGCCTGGCAGCGTCGGCAGGAAGGGAGAAGCAGAGTGCTCTTCATCAGTACTAAAGAGAGGAAAAAAATGTATTAGGTACCACACTGCGGCCGGAAGGGATTGCAACAAAAGTGTGGCAAAGCAGTTAGCACTGCTGCCGGGGAGCCGGGTACGATCTCGGCCTTGCGTGACTGTCAGTGTGGACTTGAACCCGGGTCCCTGGCGCTGTGAGGCAGCAGCGCTGACCACTGTGTCACCGTGCCCCCCCCTCCCCCCACCCGTCAAACTGGAATAATCTGTGAAACGCAATCACTGCTTTATAGACCTGCAGTTCTGGTCACCTGTAAAGTCTAAGAACGCAAGAAATAGGATCAGGACTGGACCACACGGCCTATAGACTGATCCTCCATGCAGTACCATCACGGCTTCATTTTCCCGCCCCCTCCGGCATATCCCATAAACCCCCCTGAGAGACAAAAATAAATCTGCCCACTCCAGCCTTAAATATGTTCAACGGTGGAGCACCCAGAACTCTCGGGGGTTGAGAATTCCAAAGATTCACAACCCTCGGAGAAGGGATCGTAGAGAGGGGATTTGACCCAGGTGTTCAAAACCATGAGGGGTCCGAGCAGAGCAGATAGGGGGTTACCTTTCCCATTGGTGGAAGGACCGAGAATGCGAGGGGCACAGATCTGAGGTAATTTAGAATATAGAACATTGAACATAGAATTCACAGTGCTGGAAGGAGACCATTTGGCCCATCGGGTCTGCACTGGCCCCTGGAAAGACCACCCCATTTAAGCCCACACTTCCATCCTATCCCCGTAACCCAATAACCTCTCCTAACCCTTTTTGGACACAAAGGGCAATTTAGCATGGCCAATCCACCTAACCTGCACGTCTTTGTGTTATATTATTTACTGTAATATATGTTACTCATTTGCTTCTTACTAAGATGCACTTAAACTCGATGTTGATCAGCACGTAGTCATCCAATGAAAGCAAATTATTTTTTGAGTAACTGAAACAAATAAACTGTGAGTTTGTTCTATCGCCAATACTTTTACTGGATAATAAATAAACAAGATTGAATAAGAATAAACTATGATTAACTACACTTGCACTTTGAGCTAACTCTCTATACCTCTGGTCACTAGTCACAATACACAGGAAGAGCCGGGAACTCAGATTGAGTCTGTCTTTTATACCCCTTGTTAGTGCTGCCATCTGGAGATCACTTAGTTGTATGACTATACATTAACTTCTTGCGTATATACAGATATGCAGATCACTGCACTTTGGGCTGTGGGAGGAAACCGGAGCACCCGGAGGAAACCCACGCAGACACAGGGAGAACGTGCAGACTCCGCACAGACAGTGCCTGGAATCAAACCTGGGATCCTGGAGCTATGAAGTCACAGCGCGAACCACTGTGCTACCGTGCCGCCTGTCATGACATGATATGCAGTCATGCAGATAATGATATACAGACAGGCACAGACAGGCAGCTAATGAACACAGAGAACAGGACATGACCAGTGAGCAGGCAGGACACTCAGGGGTGGTATCTCACTATAAAAGGCACGAGGCACTCACACTCCGCCTCTTTCCACTGATGAACATCTACAGAGTGAGTCAGGGTGTATGTACAGTATCACACCTCCAGCACGTGGCTAAGGGCTAGTCTGGTTCAGTCAGACAGAGTAACCACACTTAGGTTAGCAGAGAGTCGAACCCATAGAGAACTGTGTTGAGTAATGGGTTAAGAGTTAAGTAATGCATTAAGAGACATTGCAATTAGTTGTCTCATTTATGTTAAGTATCCAATGATTGACACTGATATGTGAAGGGGCTTCCGGTGGCCCTTGTGTCAGGTGGTGTGTTGTTGGAGTTTTGTGCAGAGGCTGTGGAAGTGAAATAAATGGTGTTTGGTGAAAAGGAACAGGACTTCTGACTCTTCATACAACGGTAACTAAAACGTATAACAATGGTAGCAGAGAATGGTTCCTGTACAAATGTGAAGGTTTGAAAGATACAACTTTTCCTGATCAAACCAAGGAGTGAGTGAGAAAGAAAGAAAAACAGATACATGACTGAACCCAGGATAAAGATGGCTGGATATGACTATCCTCCCTTATTTTCTGAAAGGGAATTGTGCGACCAATGGAGAAGTGCAGTAGTTATGTGGACTAAGGTAACTGCCTTGGGAAAGAGAAAACAAGGTATGGCATTGGCTCTTTCTCTACCTTATGGCAGTAAAATCCGAAACAAAGTGCTTTCTGAGCTGGAATTGGAAGAGTTAGACTCAGAAGAAGGTCTGGGGACTCTATTACAATATATGGATAAGATTTACAAGAAAGATGACTTGTTAAGTGCGTATGAAGCATGGTCGGAATTTGATAAGTTCCGGAAAATAGAGGAGTTCTCCATGGAAGACTATATAATGGAATTTGGCAGACTATATGAAAGGCTGCAGAAACACAACCTGGAATTTCCACAGTCTGTGTTGGCCATTAAATTACTTGACTGTGCTAGAGTGAGCAACATGGATAGGCTCCTGGTTTTGACAGGAGTTCAGTTTACAGATGAGGATACCTTATTCGATCAGATGACAAAAGCTTGAAAGAAGTTTCTGGGGAAACATTCGATTCCGATGGCTCTGATGACTCAAATAGGTCAGCCTGCTATAAAGCAGAATATGGAAGATACACTACTAACAGGATGGCGAAATTGTATGGCTACGAACAGGGCCCAAGACTATAGAAGGAGATCGAGACAAGGAAATTATGAAGACAGAAACCGAGTTAGAACTTACAATAGGAAGATGAACCCCAGAAGTGCACGGGGCATGATAAATCGATGTTTTCGATGTGACTCTCAATACCATTAGGTCTTCAACTGTCCAAAACGTTATGATAGAGTGTTTGAAGCGACACATGACACGGAAGAGTCAGAAGAGGAAAAAGATAGTGACCAGAAAGAAGGCATTGTCCTATTAACAAGCAGTTTTACGCCGGTAATGAGGGTGTTGGTTGCAGAATCCTTCAACTGTGCTGTATTGGACAGTGGCTGCACATCTACTGTGTGTGGAATTGACTGGTTAAAATGTTACCTGGACTCCTTGAATGCTGAAAGTCGTAACAAGGTTAAGGAATTTGAAAGTTCCACAAGTTTCAGGTTTGGGGATGATAATACTCTGAAGTCGCTGAAAAGAGTGGTGATCGGATAGGGGACAAAGAACTCTATCTCACAGATGGATTTGCACGGAAAAGGTTCTTCCGGATGGAACTTATAAGGCAAAGGCCAGGCTTGTGGCAAGCGGATTTGAAGAAAGCTTAAAAGATCAGGATTTAAGGGTAGATTCACCTACATAAGGAAAGGTTAATTTTAAAGATCTTCTTTTAGCCACAAAGGCATGGGAATGCAAATCTATAGATATGAAAGCTGCCTTTTTGCAGGGGCATCAGCTCCAGAGAGACATTTTTCTCTGTCCTCCTAAAGAAGCAGCTAACACAGAAGGGGTATTCTGGAAGTTGAACAAAAGTGTATATGGATTAAATGATGCCTCTAGAGTCTGGTATTTCTCGGTAAGGTCAGTTTTGTTAAAGTTAGGCTGTTACCAGTTGAAGGTAGATCCGGGAATGTTTTACTGGCACTATAAAGGGAACCTTTCTTACATCTTTATGATGCATGTCAAATAATTTTTGTGGGGTGGGACTAGTGATTTTGAAGCTTTTGTAATCTCTGTTTGAGGAAAGAATTCAGGGTTAGAAGTTAGGCTTCCGGTGCATTTAAATATATTGGACTGGAAATTGGACAGACTAAGTTAGGGGCAACTTTACGTCAGCAATCTTATTTGGAAAGCATCAGCCCAATAGCAATTAGTCGTGGCCGGGTTTTCACAAAAAGATGCAAGGTTTCAAAGGTGGAAAAAGAGCAACTGCAAAGTTTAATTGGGCAACTGAATTGGTTAGGTAGACAGACTAGACCGGACGTGAGTTTTGATGTCTTAGAGTTGAGTACAAAAATGAATGATCCCAAAGTGGAAGACATAAGAGCAAATAAAGCGTTTGGCCAAACTAAAAAAAAAAAATGCAGGAGTGTGTTTTGAGGTTCCAGGTTTTAGGTGACCGAAGGCACTTGAAATTCATAGTTTATAGTCATGCGTCCTATACAAATCAAGCACAGAAGGTTTTATAATTTTCTGTTGGGGAACAATGGTAAATGTTGTCCTCTTGTGTGGGAAACAAAGAAAATAAGGAAAGTTGTTGAAAACACTTTGGCTGTTGAGACGTTAAGCTTTGTAAAGGCGGTGGATATGGCCTTTTATATATCTCAGATATTGACAGAAATGTAACTTTTGGATATTGTTAATGAAGGGCGCCTGTTTCTGTGATTTTTTTTTCTTCCAAAAAGAAAAGAAAAAAAAATTGAAAAGAAAAAGAAGGGGGGGGGGGGGGAAATTGCGTATGTGTTTTTGAGTTTCTTTAAATTTTGTTTTCACCTAATTATTTTTTTCTCCAAGGATGGGGAGACTGTTAAGTAATGGGTTAAGAGTTAAGTAATGCATTAAGAGACATTGCAATTAGTTGTCTCATTTATGTTAAGTATCCAATGATTGACACTGATATGTAAAGGGGCTTCAGGTTGCCCTTGTGTCAGGTGGTGTGTTGTTGGAGTTTTGTGCAGAGGCTGTGGAAGTGAAATAAATGGTGTTTGGTGAAAAGGAACAGGACTTCTGACTCTTCATACAACGGTAACTAAAACGTATAACAAACTGTGCTAACTGTGCTACTGGTTCAATAAATCAGATTGAACTAACTTCAAGGTCTGGAGTATCTTTTGGTTAAAGCTGCATCCAGCTGCAGCCTGTGTTATCCCAGAGTACATAACACATCACCGCCCACAAACTTCTCCCGCAGCGAGTGGTTAGGATCTGGAATGCACTGGCCGAGAGTGTGGGGGAGGTGGGTTTGTTCGAGAATTGATGGGCCAAATGGCCTCCTTCTGCACTGCACAAAAAAAAATTGTGTTTGAAAGATCAATGAGCCCACTGGAAAGTAAATACATTTTTCACATTTGAATTTATTTGAGTCATTTTTTAATGTATGAAGTGGGAGTGATCCATATCTGTCACAGTCCACATGAACCCAAAGTATAAAAGGTTAGTTGGTTCAAGGTCTGATGTGTATTCCTAAGCTTCAAGCAGAAAAAAATAGATTGCCCCATTAATTCTTTCGTGTTTTTATTTTGGATTTGAAACCTCAGTGATTTATTAGTTTCGAATGTTGTTCATGGTCCTGTCCATTGCTGTCAGGAGAGGAGAGTGTTAGCTTGCCAAGACTGGGAATGTTGTGCGAAAGAGTGCCGGATTGTCGGAACAGAAAGGAACAGAGTGTGGAGATAGACAGGATGGCGTGTTGGGTGGAAGGGAGGGCGGTGGTGGGGGAGGAAGGGAGTGGGGATTTCAGGGTGTGGGAATCATAGAATCATAGAATGTACAATGCAGAAGGAGGCCATTCAGCCCATCGAGTCTGCACCGGCCCTTGGAAAGAGCACCCTACTTGAGCCCCATGCCTCCACCCTTTATCCCAGTAACCCCACACCTCCACCCTTTATCCCAGTAACCCCACCTAACCTTTTTGGACACTAAGGGCAATTTATCATGGCCAATCCACCTAACCTGCACATCTTTGGACTGAGGGAAGAAACCGGAGCGTCCGGAGGAAACCTGCCCAGACACGGGGAGAACGTGCAGACTCCGCACAGACAGTGACCCAAGCCGGGAATCGAACCTGGGACCTTGGAGCTGTGAAGCAACTGTGTTAACCATTGTGCTACCGTGCTGCCCTAATGCAGGGGAGAAGAAAGGAAATACCAAGGAGGTTGGGAGGGGGAATTCCAGTGTGGAAGTGGGAATGCCAGGACGAGAGGGAGTGGGAATTCAGTGAGTGGGAGTGCTGGGGGAGGACAGGGGCGGGAATGTTGAGGTGGGAGTGGTTGGACTTTTGGGATGGAGTGCTTTTGAATTCCGGGGAAGAGAGTGGGAATACTAAGGGGGAAGAGAACGGGAAGTTCAAGATGGGAAAACTATCCCAGTGGTAGGGAGTGGGAGTGCGAGGGTGTGGAGAGAGTGGGAATGTTGAGTGGGAGACAGTGGGAATTCTGGGGACGAAGAGGTTGGAAGGTCAGGGTGGAAGAGAATGGGAATACAGGAAGGGGGCGAGACATATCAGACATGTCAACACTGGACAAATCCCGTGTGACATTTTTGGGGTTAAACTATAAATTCAAAGTCCCCCATCCTGACACTAAAAACAAACATGGCACAGGGGTTTCCACATAGCACTGATGCAGTCTTCAATTCCCTTTTCCATTCTTCCATTTCTCCGTCTCGCTGTCATCCTTTTCCGGTCTTGTCCGAAACAACTAACGGTGTCGCGCTGAAGGATTGCAGCACAGTCAGAAGTGCCTTCTTTCGGTTTGGATGTTAAAGCAAGCCCCTTGCCTGCCCACACAGATGGATGAGAAAGATCTCATGGTGCTATTTTGAATAAGAGCAGGGAGTTATCTCCAGTGCGCTGGCCAATATTCATCCTTCAGTGGACATCACGGAAACAGACCATCTGGTCATTATCACATTGGCAACCTCGTCCATAAATGTGGGCAGGATAGGGATCTTGTTCTGTAGCCCCAACACCACTGGGATCTTTCTGTGTGCAAATGGGCAGCCATGCTTCCTACATTACAACCGCGTCTAAACTTCAAAAGTACATCATTGGTTGTAAAGCGCTTTCGGCGTTGAAGTGGTCATGAAAGATCATAGGATCATGGGTCACGGGTGGGATTCTCTGGCCTCCCAACGGCATGTTTCCCGATTTCGGGAGGTGGCCCGCCAGCGGCGCGAGCTTTGGGTCCCGCCGCTATCAATGGGATCTCGATCTCATGCTATGAATGAGCAGAGAAAGAGGCCATTCGGCCCATTGTCTCTGTTCCAGCCAAGCACTTATCTATTCTAATCCCACTTTCCCGCTACTTGGTGTTATGACATTTCGAATGCTCATCGAGCCAAGGGGCTGGTTTAGCACAGGGCTAAATAGCTGGCTTTTAAAGCAGCCCAAGGCAGGCCAGCAGCACGGTTCAATTCCTGTACCAGGCGCCAGAATGTGGCGACTAGGGGCTTTTCACAATAACTTAATTTGAAGCCTACTTGTGGCAATGAGCGATTTTCATTTCATTTCAAATACTTCTTAAATGTTGTGAGGGTTCCCAGGTCTACTGCCCTTTCAGGTAGCGAGTTCCAGACTCCCACCACCCTCTGGGTGAAAAGGTTTTTCCTCAAATTCCCTCTAAATCTCCTGCCCCTTACCTTAAATCTATGCCCCCTGGTTATTGGCCCTCTGCTGAGGGAAAATAATAATGATAATCTTTATTGTCACAAGTAGGCTTACATTAACACTGTAATGAAGTTACTGTGAAAATCCCCTCGTCGCCACATTCCGGCGCCTGTTCGGGTACACGGAGGGAGAATTCAGAATGTCCAATTCACCTAACAGCACGTCTTTCGGGACTTGTGGGAGGAAACTGGAGTGCCCGGAGGAAACCCACGCAGACCCGGGGAGAATGTGCAGACTCCGCAGACAGTGACCCAAGCCGGGAATCGAACCCGGGTCCCTGGCACTGTGAAGCAGCAGTGCTAACCACTGTGCTGCCGTGCCGCCCCAGTTTGTTCCTCTTTCCCCACTCTACATACCGCATAATTTTGTACTCCTCGATGAGGTCCCCCGTCAGCCTTCTCTGCTCCAAGGAAAACAACCCCAGTCTAACCAGCCTCTCTTCACAGCTGAACCGCTCCAGCCCAGGGCAACATCCTGGTGAATCTCCTCTGCACCCTCTCTAGTGCAATCACATCCTTCCTACAGTGAGGTAACCAGGACAGCACACAGTGCTTTAGTAGTGGCCTAACCAGCGTTTTATACAGCTCCGTCACAACCTCCCAACTCTTATACTCTATGCCTCGTTATATAAATGAAACCCAAAAACAATATTATTGCTTCACAGATCTGCTTTCAGCAGCTCATCAATGTCGCTTCCTGTACGTACGGAGTGCAAAACAGGTAAAGCAGAGTTATTCTGTCACAGCAGACGTATGTGTCTCATGTCTGTTAGACGTTTTAGTTGCTGTGATATGAAGAGTCTAAAGTTCTGGTCCTTTTTCACCAACACACATTTATTTCATTCCAACAGCCTTTGCACAAAACTCTCACTGTACATCACCTGACAGAGGCCACCTGAAGCCCCTTTACATATCAGTGTCAATTAATGGATACTTAACATAAATGA
Source organism: Scyliorhinus torazame (assembly GCF_047496885.1). Lineage (NCBI taxonomy): Eukaryota > Metazoa > Chordata > Chondrichthyes > Carcharhiniformes > Scyliorhinidae > Scyliorhinus > Scyliorhinus torazame. The sequence continues at coordinate 27,803,046 of NC_092735.1, read as the reverse complement.
GACAAGTAATTGCAATGTCTCTTAACCCATTACTCAACAGTCTCCCCTTCCTTGGAGAAAAAAAAATAATTAGGTGAAAACAAAATTTCAAGAAACTCAAAAACACACACATGATTGCCCCCCTTTTTTTTTGTTTGGACGAGAAAGAAAAAAAAACAGTCACAGAATCAAGCGCCCTTCATTAACAATATCCAAAAGTTTCTGTGAACTCGCCCCTCTTTTCGTAAAACAGTCTGACAGTTGCTAGCTCCTGTCGACCCATTTAATTTTTGTTATTTCCCCTCTGTCCAACATCTGCTTCAAACTTGCGATGTCTATCCGTAACCTCTTTTCATTGACACTTTTTGTAGAATGCACATTTTCCCACAGGGATTTATTGTCAATGTGACAGTCAATAGGTATATTACCCAAATCCCCTAATCCCAAAATTTCTGTCAATATCATACTTATATAAAAGGCCATATCCACCGCCTCTACAAGGTTTAACGTCTCAGCAGCCAAATTGCATTTTACCACTCTCCTTATTTTCTTTGTTTCCCACACAAGCGGGCAACATTTACCATTGTTCCCCAAAAGGAAAATTATAAAATCTCCTACGATTGAAACCCCATCACATAAATTTGGTAGGACGCATCACTATAAACTGTGAGTTTCAAGTGCCTACGGTCACCTAAAACCGTGAACTTCAAAACACACTCCTGCATTTTTTAGTTTGGCCAACGCTTTATTTGCTCTTATTATGTCTTCCACTTTGGGATCATTCATTTTTGTACTCAACTCTAAGACATCAAAACTCACGTCCGGTCTAGTCTGTCTACCTAACCAGTTCAGTTGCCCAATTAAACTTCGCAGTTGCTCTTTTTCTATCTTTGAAACCATTGCGTCTTTTTGTGAAACTCGGCCACGACTAATTGCTATTCGGCTGATGCTTTCCAAATAAGATTTCTGACGTAAAGTTGCCCCTAACTTAGTCTGTCCAATTTCCAGTCCAATATATTTAAATGCACCGGAAGCCTGACTTCTAACCCTGAATTCTTTCCTCAAACCAAAGATTACAATAGCTTCAAAATCACTAGTCCCACCCCACAAAAAATCATCAACATGCATCATAAAAATGCCAGAAAGATTTCCTTTATAGTGCCAGTAAAACATTGCAGGATCTACTTTCAACTGGCAACAGCCTAACTTTAACAAAACTGACCTTACCGAAAAATACCAGACTCTAGATGCATCATTTAATCCAGAAACACATTTGTTCAACTTCCAGAGTAACCCCTTCTGTGTCAGCTGCTTCTTTAGGAGGACGGAGAAAAATGTCTCTCTGGAGCTGATGCCCCTGCAAAAAGGCAGCTTTTATATCTATAGATTTGCATTCCCATGCCTTTGTGGCTAATGGAGCCAAGAAGATCTTTAAAATAACCTTTCCTGCTGTAGGTGAATCTACCCTTAAATCCAGATCTTCTAAGTTTTCTTCAAATCCCCTTGCCACAAGCCTGGCCTTTGCCTTATAAGTTCCATCTGGAAGAATCTTTTCCGTGCAAATCCATCTGTGGGATAGAGCTCTTTGTCCCCTATCCGGTACTTCCGTGTATACCCCAAATTCACTCCAACTATGCAATTCTTGCTGTTTAGCTTCTTTGATAAGTTTTTCATCTAATTTATTTGAAGCCACCAAAATCTCACGTGCATGTGGGCTTCTACTCCTATTAGTATTCGTAGTCTTATTCATGTTCCGAGATCTTGATAAACTACGTCCCCTCTCCCGCCTGGTATATCATTCTGTACTGCTACTGCTTGATCTTTCCCTTCTGCTGTGGGATGTCCTTTCAATAGTTCTCGACTTTTTCCTGCGGACCTGTTCACTATCCGATGTACGATCTGAACTGGCACCGTTTCGGTGCCCTCCATTTTTGAACTTCGTTTTCCCAATCTATTGTCTTGACTCCTTCCCCTGAATGCTGTACATTCAACCAATGTTTATACTTTCCAGTGGCCTTCCCTGCTCTACTAATAACAGTTGCACCCTTCCATTGACTAGACCCTTCAGGCAAGTATGTCACTTTTGTACCAACTTTTGGCAGTTGCCCTTTCGGAAAACTGGCCTGTTCTAATTCATCAGAAGTGTTGTGTTCCTCCACAGAAACCCTGTCTATATCAGTTAATTGGTCCTCATAGTTCTGTAACACTTGCCTACCAGATGACTCTGGTTCCTCGTCATGTCTGTCTGCTTTGTCTAAGTTTGAAAATTTGTAATCTGTACCCATTATCCTTGATAAATGTACCCTAACAGTTTGATTACCATGTTGCAAAATAATTATTTTGCCATCTATGCCTATGATCTTCGCTGGGCCTTTCCATTCATTAGAATTGTCTCTCTTATAGTATACCATGCCTCCTTGCTGAAAAACGGCATCTGATGGCCGTACGTTATGTCTTAAAGCTCTCCGAATTCTTTCAGAGACTTCTGCTTCCAAAAAAGCTTTTCTACTTCGATGTAATGCATTTAAATGTTCAGCAAAGCCAGAGCTAATTGTAGTCCCCTCCCAAGCTGGAGGCTGGTCATCCAAAATGGACAGAATTTTAGGATTTCTACCAAACACTAATTGATAAGGACTATAGCCCCCAACCATCTGCAATGAATTCTTTGCATGTACTGCCCATGCTTAAGCTGAATTCAGCCTGCAATTTGGTCGATCTGCCAAAATGTTCCGAAGCATGTCATCGATGACAGCATGATTTCTTTCACAGACACCATTACTAAATGGGCTTTCTGCAGCCGTATTCATAACTCTGATATTCATGTTTTCACACATATCCCTAAACTCATCATTAGCAAATTCGCCACCATTGTCCGTAAGGAATTTTGCCAGTGGACCCATTCCTGTCCCTATCCATTTTTCCACGATTTGGTCCAGAATTACTCTCTTTTCTTTACTTCGTACAATCGTTGATTGACTAAATCTGATTGCTAAATCTACAAAATGCAAAATAAATATATTATTTGCTTTATCCCAGATCTTAAGGTCCATGGCCACAATGTTGTTAAAATCCCTGGCCAAAGGTAGGGTTACTATCGGTCGTGCTGGTGTCCTTCTGTACTTCCTACAAACTTTACAGTGGTCACTAACCTGTTCTATCAGTTTAGCATAGTCGTCATCCCTTATCCCTGCATCCTTTAATAAATTTTTCAGCCAGGTGTGCAAATTGCCTATGCAGTTTTAATACCACAAGCTTTTTATCAGCTAAAGTCCCATTTTCAACTGCCATTAACACATCCTTAACCACTCTACTTGAAATATTATTTGTCAATAATGGAATACAATAGTGTCCCAACTGTGTAAATTGTAAGTCCACCATCTTTCCAAAAACTGTTGCCTTATCCTGTTCCATATCCAGTTTCATGTGTGCTTTCTTCATTGACGGTCTGCTCAGAAGCAAAGGTATCAACATCCGTGCTAATGAAATGATTCACTCGGGCAATATTGCAAGGGATCACCACTCTTTTCAGTGACTTCAGAGTATTATCATCCCCAAACCTGAAACTTGTGGAACTTTCAAATTCCTTAACCTTGTTACGATTTTCAGCATTCAAAGAGCCCAGGTAACATTTTAACCAGTCAATTCCACACACAGTAGATTTCCAGCCACTGTCCAATGCAGCACAGTTGAAGGATTCTGCAACCAACACCCTCAAAACTGCTTGTCAATAGGACAATGCCTTCTTTCTGGTCATTATCTTTTTCCTCTTCTGACTCTTCCGTGTAATGTGTCGCTTCAAACACTCTATCATAACAAGTTGGACAGTTGAAAGCATAATGGTATTGAGAGTCACATCGAAAACATCGATTTATCATACCCCGTGCATTTCTGGGGTTCTAGCTGGGTTTCTGTCTTCAGAATTTCCTTGTCTCGGTCTCATTCTATAGTCTTGAGCCCTGTTCGTAGCCATACGATTTCGCCATCCTGTTAGTAGTGTATCTTCCATATTCTGCCTTATTGCAGGCTGACCTATTTGGGTCCTCAGAGCCATCGGATTCGAATGTTTCCCCAGAAACCTTTGTAAAGCTTTTGTCATCTGATCGAATAAGGTATCCTTATCAGTAAACTGAACTCCTGTCAAAACCAGGAGCCTATCCATGTTGCTCACTCTAGCACAGTCAAGTAATTTAAAGGCCAACACAGACTGTGGAAATTCCAGGTTGTGTTTCTGCAGCCTTTCATATAGTCTGCCAAATTCCATTATATAGTCTTCCATGGAGATATCCTCCATTTTCTGGAACTTATCAAAATTCAACCATGCTTCATACGCACTTAACAAGTCATCTTTCTTATAAATCTTATCCATATAATGTAATAAAGTCTCCAGACCTTCTTCTGAGTCTAACTCTTCCAATTCCAGCTCAGAAAGCACTTTGTTTTGGATTTTACTGCCATATGGTAGAGAAAGAGCCAATGCCATACCTTGTTTTCTCTTTCCCAAGGCAGTTACCTTAGTCCACATAACTACTGCACTTCTCCATTGGTCGTACGAGTCCCTTTCAGAAAATAAGGGAGGATAGTCATATCCAGCCATCTTTATCCTTGGTTCAGCCATATATCCCTTTTTTATTCTTCTTTTCTCATTCACTCCTTGGTTTGATCTGGAAAGTTGTATCTTTCAACCCTTCACATTTACACAGCAACCATCCTCTGCTGCCAATTGTTAGATGTTTTAGTTGCTGTGATATGAAGAGTCTAAAGTTCTGTTCCTTTTTCACAAACACACATTTATTTCATCCCAACAGACTTTGCACAAAACTCTAACTATACATCACCTGACAGAGGCCACCTGAAGCCCCTTTACATATCAGTGTCAATTAATGGATACTTAACATAAATGAGACAACTAATTGCAATGTCTCTTAACCCATTACTCAACAATGTCAGCTCCTACACATGTATCATACATCCAGGTAAGATAAATGAATGAATCATTGAGCTGTCTCAGCGACTGTAGGGCTCGTGTGTCTCTTGATCAGCTCTTGTTGGCACGCACTAAAACTAAGGTGAAAAGAAAATGATTCACCTCCGTCTGGCATTATAATAATAATAATCTTTTATTGTCACAAGTATGAAGTTCCTGTGAAAAGCCCCTAGTCGCCACATTGCGGCGCCTGTTCGGGTAAGCTGGTACGGGAATTGCACCCGCGCTGCTGGCGTTGTTCTGTATCACAAACCAGCTGTCTAGCCCACTGGCATTAGATGGTTTTTGGCTGTCTCTCTGTCGGCTTCCACTCTTAGCTGCGACAAAATGATAGAAAGATGCACGCAAATAAATAGATATTTTAAGAGCGAGACAAACTGTGCTAGCAATTGGAAAGAAAGATGGGGATTTATGGAGTGGGACTCGGGACACCCCGGAGCGTTTTATCACCAGTGAACAGTTCCAGGAATGAGAAACCTCGAGTTGTGAGGAGAGGTTTGAGAACAAAGAACAAAGAAATGTACAGCACAGGAACAGGCCCTTCGGCCCTCGAAGCCCGCGACGACCATGCTGCCCGTCTAAACCAAAATCTTCTACACTTCCGGGGTCCGTATCCTTCTATTCCCATCCTATTCATGTATTTGTCAAGATGCCCCTTAAACGTCACTATCGTCCCTGCTTCCACTACCTCCTCCGGTAGCGAGTTCCAGGTACCCACTACCCTCAAACTTGCCTCGTACATCTACTCTAAACCTTGCCCCTCGCACCTTAAACCTATGCCCCCTAGTAATTGACCCCTCTACCCTGGGGAAAAGCCTCTGACTATCCACTCTGTCTATGCCCCTCATAATTTTGTAGACCTCTATCAGGTCGCCCCTCGACCTCCTTCGTTCCAGTGAGAACAAACCGAGTTTATTCAACCTCTCCTCATAGCTAATGCCCTCCATACCAGGCAACATCCTGGTAAATCTCTTCTGCATCCTCTCTAATGCCTCCACATCCTTGGAGGTCAGGAATGTTCTCCTTGGAGTTCAGGAGGCTGAGAGGAGATTTGATAGGGATGTTCAAAGATCGTGAGGGGGCTGGACTGAGTAGACTGGGAGGGACTGTAAAAGGATCGAGACGAGAGGGCGCAGAGCGATTTGCAAAAGAAGTAATTGTGACGTGAAGGAAATCTTTTTTAGACCAGTGGTTGGGGCCTGGAATGTGCTGCTTGAAGGTGGAGGCAGGTTCAATCGAGGCATTTGAGAGGGCATTCGATGATGAAAATGAAAAATGAAATGAAATGAAAATCGTATGAGGAGAAAAGAAAAGAAAAAGAAATGAAAATCGCTTATTGTCACAAGTAGGCTTCAAATGAAGTTACCGTGAAAAGCCTCCAGTCGCCACATTCCGGCGCCTGTTCGGGGAGGCCGGCACGGGAATTGAACCGTGCTGCTGGCCTGCCTTGGTCTGCTTTCAAAGCCAGCGATTTAGCCCTGTGCTAAACAGCCCCTACTTGATTGCTTGAACTGCAACTTTAATACAGGCACGGAGAGTCCAAGGCGGGTTGTAGAGATATTTATTAACAGAATATTATGCACGTGAGGCCCGACTACATCTTATTAGGTCCTCTCTCTCGTTTCTAGTCAGCCTCACACTGGCTGACCTTTGATCCCAGTGCTAGTAAGCTACCCCACCCCCAAGGGGGCCAGGGAACTTGCACTCCCCATGAGCACATCCTCAATGGGATGTGCCATGTGCAGCTTATTAGAGAAACAATGTGCAGAGGTTAATAGGGAACGGCACTGAGTCACGATGGTGCTGACACGATGGGCCGAATGGCCGCCCTCTACGCCGTAACAGTGATTCTGTGGAGTGTTTTGGAAGTGTAGCCGCTATTGCAACGTGGGAGACATGCCAGCCAATTTGGGCGCAGCAAGCTCCAATAGACACAGCACAAAGCAAATGAAATGGGACGGAATTCTCTGGCGGTTTGCTGCCGGCGCGTTCGTTTCATCCCACCGGGTGGCGTGGGGTGGCTTCAGCGGGAATTCCCACCAACAGCGGCGGGAGCAGAGAATCCCGCCGCCAGTGAACGGCGCGCCGCCTCACGCAGTTGAGAAGCAGGCGACTGGGTAGCCGGCGACTGGGAATCCCCCCCTTGATACCTTTGCACAAAGACCACACAATCTCCGTGTAATCCCTGATCGTTGGATGTGTAGGGGTCAAAATACCATTCCCTATAAAATTAACTTTGTCACCTCCACTAATATCCAACTAACCCAATCCTTCATGCAGTCACTGCTGGAGTTCTGACGGATATCTCGATTTTATATTCCTATTTTATAATCAATTAGGTTTCAAGTTCTCTTTTATGTCGCTTTTTATTGTCGCTTATTAAAATGATGCCTGTTAGGAGTTTTATTGGCTTCTTGTGGGCAGGGATGCGGACGGGGCTAACTGGGTGCTTGGACAGACAGGGACCGCCCATCATCATGAGCGGCTGACAGCCTGAAGGATTCACTGGAGGAAGTGGGTCCACGCCATCAATCTGCGGCGCAGGGAGCACCGAGGCCTGTCTTGGGCCTTGAGCAGTCCCACAAACTCGGCTGTAGTGGCAGGTGAAGGCCTGCGGGGGGAGCTTGCTATCCCCCGACCCAAAAGAAACCAGCTGCTGATTTTTATTCCCACTTTCCTGCACCTGGTCCCTGGCCTCGCCGGTTTCGGCGCCTTAGGTGCAGATCCAGGCACCTTTTAAATGAGTTGCGTGTTTCAGCCTCAACTTAGGCCGTGCATTCCGGACACCCACCACCCTCTGGGTGAAAATGTTTTTCCTCGCATCCCCTCTGATCCTCCTGTCAATCGCCGTATCATAGAATTTACAGTGCAGAAGGAGGCCATTCGGCCCGTCGGGTCTGCATCAGCCCTTGAAAAGAGCACCCTACTTAACCCCACACTGCCACACCAGCCCCGTAACCCAGTAACCCCCACCTAACCTTTTTGGACACTAAGGGCAATTTATCACGGCCAATCCACCTAACCTGCACATCTTTGGACTGTGGGAGGAAACCGGAGCACCCGGAGGAAACCTACGCACACACGGGGAGAACGTGCAGACTCCGCACAGACAGTGACCCAAGCCAAGAATTGAACCTAGGACTCTGGAGCTGTGAAGCAACAGTGCTAACCGTTGTGCTATGCTGCCCTATATCCGTGTCTCCTGCTAAATTGACACTCAGCTTGAAGGATGGGATATAAAATAGTTAGTTTAAATATATTAGTTACAGTAATGTAGATGTAGGCCGGTCTAATTCTAGTGAGTTCACAGACAAAGGATTTCAGAAAGCATGGCACGGAAGGGGGAGGGGTGTCTGGTAGAGGAGGAGAAAAGGATGCTGGGTAACAAGAGGCCAGGAGAAAGGAATAAGAAATGAGCCAATCAGGATGTATGGCCAGGTCAGGAGGTGTATAGGATGACCTATGGGAATCGTTTATGTGAAACTTGATGCCATTTGAATGTATTTGTAGAGATTCCTTTGTCTCCAATAGCACTCGGTTCTGAAGACCCAGGAGGCTGCTTGTGTTCTGGGTTTTTGTGAAGCGAGTCAGACTTGCAAGTCGGGTAAAAATAAATAATACTATGCCTCCAAATCCATCTCGAGTTTCATTGAGGCCAGACTGACGGGTAAAGAATTCAACATTTGTCAAGCTAAGGGAGAAACAAGTCTCTCCTGTCTACCGTGCGTAGGCCGCTAATAATTTCGTTCCGCTCAATTCGGTCACCCCCTCAACCCTAGCCGACCTAATCTCTCCTCGTGGCTGCAATTTCCAAGCCCTGGCAACATTCTTGTAAATCTCCTCTGCCTCTCTCCCGGGCAGTTAAGTCCTTTCTGTAATGTGGTGACCAGAACGGTACACAAAGCTCCCGCGGCCGCCTAACCAGCGGTTCCCACAGTTCCTCGCATCACGGCCCCGCTTCAGTATTCAATCCCGAATAGCTTAGTCAGCGGTGGAGATCGTCAAGAGTGTAGTGGGAAAGGTTTAGGAGGGAAATCCAGAGGTTAGGGTACCTGAAGACACGGTTGCACCTCCCGGCAGCTAACCTTTGCACCCCGGTAAGCTACAGTCTAAGACCCGTAGGCGTCTGCAGCACAGAAGGAGGCCACTCAGCATAGCATTGTTACAGCAATCCAAAAGAAAATCCCACCGCGCAGCCCTTACCCCAGAGCCCCGTTTGCACCTCTGCTTCAAATAGTTGTCCACGGTTCCATTAAAGAACGCAACGATCTCTGCCTCAACTGTTCCACCTTCCAACAAACTTGCGCGCAGCAAACATTCTCTCAATCTCTCTGTTTTCTCGTGATAACTCAATAAATCCTCCACCACTTGTGTTCTGCTTCTTCATGTAGCTGATGCGCGATCAATTACACTCAAGACGAAGTGATTTCATAACTGAAGGCTTTAATTGACTAGACCTTGTTCCCCAGCAGCTTCGGTACAGAAAGTGAAGGCTGCTGGGACAGCACCAGTTCTTATACTCCGTCTGTCAGGGCGGAGCTACGTATCAACAACCAATAGTAAACACCTAGGTTTAACCAATGGTTATCAGCCTCTTAGGCACCACAATACCTGATAATACCACATTCACCCCCTGTTAAAGAAGAGTCCGGCGGGGGTGGTGGCAAGTGGTAACAGTCGCCTTTAACGTGGTATGATCAGCTATGGAGGTACCGTGATACCTCTTTACAGGGCTGTCAAAACTATTTACAAAGTGTTCGTTCACGGTTAAAGTCACAGCGAAGCAATCAGTCGATCGGGTGGCCTGGTCGTCCTTCTGGATCGTCTGGGCTTCGGTGGTGATTCTGGTGGGGGTCCAGGTGGTTGCGACTCCGGGAGCGTGGTTTCGGCCTCCCTGGCAGCTTCATCACCCCGAGGCGGTGCTGTTGGGGCTTACGGTTGGCACGGCGGGGGGGCGTCTGTAGGGGGCGTTGGTGGGTGGGCGGGCCCAGGCAGGAGCGACGGGAGTACTGACCCTCCAGTGAGGTGCTGTGGGGGGGGTGGGGGTGGGGGTAATGGTTCGGGTGCACGTGGGGTTCCGGCGGGTGCCAGGTCCCGTAGGGAGACCGTATCTTGCCGGCCGTCAGGGAACGGCACGTAGGCGTACTGGGGGCTAGCGTGCTGCAGGTGGACGTTCTCGACCAACGGGTCTGACTTATGCGCCCACACATGCTTCCGAAGCAGGATTGGTCCGGGTGTCGCGAGACAGGTTGGGAGCGAGGTCCCGGAGGAGGACTTCCTGGGGAAAACAAGGAGACGTTCATGAGGTGTCTGATTGGTAGTTGTACAGAGCAGCGACCGGATGGCGTGGAGTGCCACCGGGAGGACTTCCTGCCAGCGGGAGACTGGGAGGTTCCTGGACCGTAGGGCCAGTAGGACGGTCTTCCACACCGTTCCTTTCTCCCTCTCTACCTGCCCGTTTCCCCGGGGGTTGTAACTGGTCGTCCTGCTTGAGGCAATGCCCCTGCTGAGCAGGAATTGACGCAGTTCGTTGCTCATGAAGGAGGACCCCCTATCACTGTGTATGTACGCGGGGAAACCGAACAGTGTAAAGATACCCTGGAGGGCCTTGATGACGGTGGTTGCGGTCATGTCGGGGCAGGGGATGGCGAATGGGGACCGGGAGTACTCGTCCATCGCGTTCAGGAAATACGTGTTGCAGTCGGTGGAGGGGAGGGGGCCTTTGAAATCCATGCTGAGGCGTTCAAAGGGACGGGAAGCCTTTATCAGGTGCGCCCTCTCTGGCCGGTAGAAGTGCGGTTTGCACTCCGCGCAGATTTGGCAGTCCCTGGTGACTGTCCTGACCTCCTCGATGGAGTAGGACAGGTTGCGGGTCTTGATGAAGTGGAAGAAACGAGTGGCCCCGGGTGGCAGAGGTCCTCGTGGAGGGCTCGGAGGCGGTCCACTTGTGCGGTGGCACAAGTGCCGCGGGACAGGGCATCAGGAAGCTCGTTTAGCTTCCCCGGACGGTACAAGATCTCGTAGTTGAAGGTGGAGAGTTCTATCCTTCACCGCAAGATCTTGTCGTTTTTAATCTTGCCCCGCTGTGCATTATCGAACATGAAAGCAACCGACCGTTGGTCCGTGAGGAGAATGAATCTCCTGCCGGCCAAGTAATGCCTCCAATGTCTCACAGCTTCAACTATGGCTTGTGCCTCTTTTTCGACCGAGGAATGTCGAATTTCGGAGGCATGGAGGGTACGGGAGAAGAAGGCCACGGGTCTGCCCGCTTGGTTGAGGGTGGCCGCCAGAGCTACGTCGGACGCATCGCTCTCGACCTGGAAGGGGAGAGACTCGTCGATGGCGCGCATCGTGGCCTTTGCAATGTCTGCTTTGATGTGGCTGAAGGCCTGGCGGGCCTCCGTCGACAGGGGGAAGGTTGTGGACTGGATTAGGGGTCGGGCTTTGTCTGCGTAGTGAGGGACCCACTGGGCGTAATAACTGAAAAACCCGAGGCAGCGCTTCAGGGCCTTGGGGCAGTGAGGGAGGGGGAACTCCATAAGGGGGCGCATGTGCTCAGGGTCGGGGCCTATGACTCCATTTCGCACTACGTAGCCTAGAATGGCTAGACGGTCGGTGCTAAATACGCATTTATCCTTATTGTACGTTAAGTTAAGGCTTTTCGCGGTCTGGAGAAATTTGCGGAGGTTGGTGTCGTGGTCCTGCTGGTCATGGCCGCAGATGGTGACGTTATCCAGATACGGGAACGTTGCGCGTAAGCCGTACCGGTCAACCATTCGGTCCATCTCACGCTGGAAGACCGAGACCCCATTAGTGACACCAAAGGGAACTCTTAAAAATTGATAGAGCCACCCATCTGCTTCGAAGGCAGTGTATTTGCGGTCACTGTTACGGAGGGGTATCTGGTGGTAGGCGGACTTGAGATCCACCGTGGAGAAGACCTTGTATTGCACGATCCTGTTCACCAGGTCGGCCATACGGGGGAGAGGGTACGCGTCCAGCTGCGTAAACCTGTTGATGGTCTGACTGTAGTCAATGACCATCCTATGTTTCTCCCCGGTCTTTACCACCACTACTTGAGCTCTCCAGGGACTGTTGCTCGCTTCGATGACCCCTTCCCTCAGCAGCCTTTGGACCTCTGACCTGATGAAGGTCTGGTCCTGGGCATTGTACCGTCTGCTCCCGGTGGCGATGGGTTTGCAATCCAGGGTGAGGTTCGCAAACAGGGAAGGCGGGTCGACCTTAAGGGTCGCGAGGCCGCAGACAGTAAGGGGGGGGTATAGGGCCGCCGAATTTAAAGGTCAGGCTTTGCAAGTTACATTGGAAGTCCAACCCCAGGAGGGTAGCCTGGGTAGGCGGAAATTGTTGAATCTCTTGCCTTGGACAGTGAGGTTCGCTAGGCAGAACCCCTTTATCTCCACCGAGTGTGTCCCGGAAGCCAGGGAGATCCTTTGGTTTACAGGGTGGGTAACAAGTGAACAGCGCCTTACCGTGTCGGGGTGAACAAAGCTTTCCGTGCTCCCAGAATTAATCAGGCAAGACGTCTCATGGCCGTAGATGAAGACCGTCGTTGTTGGTGTTGCGAGTGTCCGAGGTCGACTTTGGTCCAGTGTCACCTAGGCCAGATGAAGCAGTTGCGAGTTCTGATCGGGCAGCGTGTAGTCGGCCGTGCAGGGGGCCTGGGGCCCCATCCAAGATGGCGTCTCCCATGGGTCGCGCATGCTGGCCGCGGATGGACAAGATGGTGGCGGGGATGGACAAAATGGCGGCGCCCACCCGTCCAGCGTGGTGTCCGGGGGGCAAGATGGCCACGCCCGTGGGTCGCACATGGCCCTAGGATAGGGGGGGTGGCGGTGAGCGCTGGCCTGTCGGGGCCTGAAGGGGGGGTTGCCGCGGCGGTCCAGAGTTGCTGGAGACCGCGGCCACGGCGCGGGCCTGGCAGACCCCCACAAAGTGGCCCTTCTTGCCGCACCCTTTGGAGGTGGAGGTGCGGGCCGGGCAGCGCTGGCGGGGATGATTCGCCTGCCCGCAGAAGCAACAGCGGGGCCCGGCGGCGTTAGCGGGCTGTCTCGCCGCGCAGGCCTGCGGGGTTGGGGGATGGTCTGTGGGGCTGCCGCTGTGGGGTGCCACGCAGCCCAGGGGGCCGCCGCACGGTTGGACGCATAGGACTGCACGTTTTGGGAGGCTACGTCCATGGACCCTGCCAGGGCCCGTGCCTCTCTAAGTCCCAGGGTGTCCTTTTCTAGGAGCCTTTGGCGGATCACTGAGGAGGTCATACCTGCTACGAAGGCATCCCGGATTAAATGTTCTGTGTGCTCGCTCCCCGAAACTTGCGGGCAGCCACAGTTTCGGCCCAGCACCAGTAGCGCCCGGTAGAAATCCTCCAACGATTCCCCAGGGCTTTGCCGTCTAGTTGAAAGCAGGTGACATGCGTAGACCTGATTTACAGGGCGGATATAATGTCCTTTTAACAGTTGGATCGCGGCATCATAGTCCTCCGCCTCCTCGATAAGGGTGTAGATCCCAGGGCTGACCCTTGAGCGCAGGAGATGCATTTTCTGTCCTTCTGAGGGGGTGCCTCCGGTCGTCTCGAGGTCGACCTTAAAGCACGCCAGCCAGTGTTTAAATATTGCAGCCGAGTGGGGGCTGTGTTGTAGGCACTCCGGTTTGATTCGGAGATCCATCCTTCCAGCTTAAGTCTAGTCGATTAAATTGATGCACGGTCAATTACACTCAAGACGAAGTGATTTCATAACTGAAGGCTTTAATCGACTAGAACTTGTTCCCCAGCAGCTTCGGTACAGAAAGTAAAGGCTGCTGGGACGGCACCGGTTCTTATACACCGCCTGTCAGGGCGGAGCTACGTATCAACAGCCAATGGTAAACTCCTAGGTTTAAAAAATGGTCATCAGCCTCTTAGGTACCGCAATACCTGATAATACCACAGTAGCATAAGCTGCTTCCTTGATGTGTACTCTGACAAAGGAAGGTTCAGACTTGGAGATAGGTTTAACACATTTATTGAACAATTCTCCTACTTGAGTTCGACTCTCCTGCTAATCTTACTATAGTAACTCAATCTAACTAACCAGTCTGCTCTAATCCATGCGGTGGGTGTGATGCTTCCCTGATCTGCCCCTGTCTCTTTGAGTATCGCCTATGGAAAAAGAAAGAGCATGTGTGCCCTGTCCTTTTATATGGGTAGCCCCCTTGTGGTAGTGTCACCTCTGGCTGTGTCTTGACTGCCCATTGGTCGTGTCCTATCTGACTGACCTATTGGTTGAATGTCTGTGTGTCATGATGTCTCTGGTGCTCCCTCTAGTGTTTATTTAGTCCCAGTGTATTTACATTAACCCTTTGTGTATTTACAGTGATGCATATGACCACACCACTGATGGCGCAACCGGATTCACTCCATCAAAACCTTCACAATTGAAAAAAAAAACTTAACGCAGATAAATGGGAGGTGGTGAGCTTTGGTAGAAGAGACAAAAACATCGCCCACACCTCAGAAAATAAAAAACAGAATTGTGTAGAAGAGTAAAGAGATCGAGAGACACAAGAGAACAACTCACAAAAAAACAACAACATTGTAGGTCAGTAAAATAATTTAAATGCTCACAAAACAGTGGGACCTATTATTGTTTGTTTTTAATTCATTTATGGAATGTGAGCAGCATTTATCGCCCGTCCCTAGTTGCCCCTTCAGAAGGTGGTGGTGAGCCGCCTTCTTGAACCGCTGCAGTCTCTTTGTGTAGGTACACCCACAGTGCTGTTAGGGAGAGACTTCCAGGATTTTGCCCCGGCGACAGTGGAGGAACGGCCGATATATTTCCAAGTCAGGGTGGTGAGTGACTTGGAGGGGAACTTGCAGGTGGTGGGGTTCCCGTGTATCTGCTGACCTTGTCCTTCTAGAGGGTAGTGATCGTGGGTTTGGGAGGTGCTGCCTAAGGAGCCTTGGTGAGTTGCTGCAGTGCGACTTGTAGCTGGCACACGTGGTTGTCACTGTGCGTCGGTGGTGAGTCGAGTGCCAGTTTGTGGAAGGGGTGTCAATCAAATCAAACAGGGCTGCTTTGTCCTGAATGGCGTTGAGCTTCTTGAGTGTTGTTGGGACCTGCACTCATCCAAGTGGAGCATATCCCATCACTCCCCTGACTTGGGCCTTGTAGATGGTGGAAACGCTTTTGGGAGTCAGGAGGTGAGCTACTTGCCGTAGGATTCCCAGCCTCTGACCTGCCCTGGTAGGTCAGTTACATGGCAGGTCCAGTCCAGTTTCTGGTCAATGGTAACCCCCTCCCCCACGAGGATGTTCATATCAAATTGAAAAGTTGCAAAGTTAATTTAAACTTTCATAGGACTCTGATTCATATCAAATTCCTTTGTCTAAGAATATAACACTAACTTGCATTATGAAGCACCTTTAAAATGATAGTAAACTGCATCTGGTGTATTGGGCACGGTTTTGTTCTCTTTATTGAGGAAAGGATATAATTGCATTAGAAGCAGCTCAGAGAATGTTCACTTGATTGATTGCTGGAATGAGGAGTTTGTCTGGGGAATCATGGCGGCGCAGCCACGCCCCGCCCGATGCCAGCACGCGATTCTCTGCAGAGCCGGCGTGGTCGGCGCGGCGCCGGTCGTGGGCCGCACTACGTGGCTGGCCCGCCGATTCGCCGGCCCGGCCGCGCGGCCGTAGTTAAAACGCTGAGACCCGCCGGCACCGTCGACACCTGCTCGCGGCCGGCGGGAACTCTGTGTGCAAGGGTCGGGTGGCGGCCTGTGGAGGGGGAGGGGGACTCCGAATCCGTGGTGGGGGGGGGGGGGGGGGGGGGGGGGGCTTCCGATGCGGCCTGGCCCACGATAGGGGCCCACCGATCCGAGGGCCGGCCTCTCTGTCCACTGGCCTCTTTTCCGGCCCCTGTAGTCCTGCGCCGTGTTGCGTCGGGGCCGGCGCGTTGAAGGAGGCCACCGCGCACGCGCGCATTGGCGCCGGTGCCACGGCGCACGCGCGGATCCCAACGGTGCCCCCTTCGCGCCGGGATCGGCAGCTGTCGGGGCCAGAATTACACCCGGCAGCGGCCCATTCACGCCATCGTAAAGCGCGACGGCGTTTACGGCGGCGTGGACACTCTGCCGCGGGATGGGAGAATCCCGCCCAGAATGTCCAATTCACCTAACAGCACGTCTTTCGGGACCTGCGGGAGGAAACCGGAGGGAACCCGCGCAGACACGGGGAGAATGTGGAGACTCCGCACAGACAGTGACCCAAGCCGGGAATCGAACCTGGGACCCTGGCGCTGTGAAGCAACAGTGCTAACCACTGTGCTCGATGAGAGAGATGCTGGTATAGTAGTAATATCACTGCACTGAACTCGCAATCCCGAGGCCCAGGCTAATTCGTTGGCAACACGGGTTCAAATCCCACCACGGCAGGTACGGTGAAATTTAAATGCAGTTAATAATTTTTTGTTCCTGGGATGTGGGGGTTGGTGGCTGGACGAGCATTCATTGCCCATTCCTGAGTCAGCCACATCACTGTGGATCTGGATGTCACATGTAGGCCAGACGTGGTAAGGGTGACAGATTTCCTTCCCTCAAGGACATTAGTGAACCAGATGGGTTTTTACGACAATCAACTATGGTTTCATGGTCATCATTAGACTTTTAATTCCAGACTTTTATTGAATTCAAATTTCAGCATCTGCTGTGGTTGGATTTGAACCCAGAGCATGAATCTAGCAGCAGGATTCTCCCTTCTGAGGGCTAGGTCCCCACGCCAGCAGAAGAACTGTCGCCAACCACTCCGGCGTCAACAGCCCCCAAAGTGCGGAATTCTCCGCACTGCCGGGGGCTCGGTGGGCGCCGGAGGGGTTGGCTACCCTCCAGACAGCGCCGAAGGGTCAGAGTGATCTCGCGCAGGCGGTTCTCTTCTCCGCGCCGGCCATGGCGGAGCCCAACAGGGGCCGGAGTGGATGGAATGAGTGCCCCCATGGCACAGGCCCGTCCACAGATGGGTGGGCCCCGATCGTAGGCCAGGCCACCGTGGGGGCCACCTAGGTCGGATCCCCCCGCGCCCCCCCCCCCGAGGACCGCCCCTGCCGACTTACCTGCCAGGCCCATCGGGGCCCGGAGAATTGCGTGAACCCCGCCCGAAAACCGGCGTCGGAGAATATGGCAGCCGGCGTTGGGGCGGCGGGGCAGGGTTCACGCCGCCGCCCTGGGGATTCTCCGATCCGGCCGGGGGGGGGGTCGGAGAATCCCGCCCTGAATCTTTGGATTACTAGTCCAGCGACAATTCCACTATGCCACTGCCTCCCCGAGATCTGGGATATTATCGAGCTTGTCTCAATAATGGTGACCATTAACGACGTCATTGATTGTGGTTTGAAAAAGCAACTGGTTCACTGATGCCCTGTGGGGGTAAGAAATCTGCCGTCCTTACCCGGTCTGGCCTACCTGTGACCCCTGACCCACAGCAACGTGGGCGACCCTGAAATGGCCGAGGGAGCCGCTCAGTCCGAAGGCAAGTAGAGATGCGGCAACAAATGTCGGTCTTGCCCAGCGATGTCCGGGTCCCATGGAAGAAGTTTGAAAATGTCTGGCACCCCTGCTGAGGGATGGACAGAACACTGAGGGCGCGAACGGGGAATTTAAACACGGGGAAGGCGCAGAGATGGATTGGGCGGCACGGTCCGCAAGGCGGAGCCTCCAACACGACTTGGTCCAGCTCCGGGTTTAAGCCCCACCCCACAGTATGGAGGGCGGGGGGGGGGGGGGGGGGGGAGCTCCACCCACCCTGCGTTGCAGCAACTGGGGACTGCGGCAACTCCCTCTGAGCGCTGTCGCCTACACTCCTCAGCTCAACCAACACCAACTAGGAAGACGCACACGCACACGCGCACACACACATGCACACACACACATGCATGCAAACACACACACATGCACACACACACACATGCACACACTCTCACACACATATGCACACACACACTCACGCACACACACATGCACACACTCACACGCACGGACACACACATGCACACACTCACACACACATACACACTCACGCACACACACACACACACTTGCACACACTCACACACATGCACACACACGCACGCACACACACACACGCACACTCACACTCACACACACGCAAACACACACACACACGCACACGTATGCACACACACGCACGCACACTCACACACACATTCACACACACTCACACACACGCGCACACACACTCACACACGCACACACACTCATACGGTAGCACAGTGGTTAGCACTGTTGCTTCACATCTCCAGGCACCCGGGTTCGATTCCCAGCTTGGGTCACTGCCTGTGTGCAGTCTGCACTTTCTCCCCGTGTCTGTGTGGGTTTCCTCCAGTTTCCTCCCACAAGTCCCGAATTAGGTGAATCAGACATTCTGAATTCTCCCTCGGTGTACCCGAACAGGCGCAGGAATGTGGCGACTAGGGGCTTTTCACAGTAACTTCATTGCAGTGTTAATGTAAGCCTACTTGTGACACTAATAAAGATTATTGTCATCATAGTGTCCATAAGGTTAGGTGGGGTTCCGGGAATTAGAGCGTTGGCTTAAGGAGGGTGCTCTTTCCAAGGGCCAGGTGCAGACTCGATGGGCCGAATGGCCTCCTTCTGCACTGTTAAATCCTGTGATTCTAAAGATCACTGACTGAGCGGCCATTTGCAGTTTGTTGGACCTTGCTGTGTGCTTAACAATGTCCCGCTGCTGGCCAGGACTGGGGAAGCAAGTGACAGACCTCCTGGATGGGGGGGGGGGGGGGGGGGGGGGGGGCATTAACTGGAGGGGGGTGGGGCAATTACACCTGGATTTTAAAGAAAGGGAAGCAGATCAGGCACATTCAGTAACAACAGTTTGGGATTGCATTAACTCCAGAGGGATGGTTTGGACAGATATATATATGTGTGCATTTTTAAAAACAAAATCTTCATCATTATCAGTGACCATCCAGAAATGGTAGGAGATATTGGGGGGGGGGGGGGGGGACATCACAGGATTTAAAAGCAAAAAGGTTTATTTTCTGGGAAGGTAGCCACTGCATAGATTTGCAGAGTGGGCAAGGAAGACTGCTAGACTGCAAGATACGGTACACACAATCAGCTCAGCGATTCTATACTGAGACTGCACCCCCAGCACAGCATCCATCCAGCAGAACGGGGAAGAGGGGAAGGAGAGAAGGGAGGAGAGGATTTCTCTCTCTCTCTCTGTCTCCAGCACAGCATCTGCGGGCAGGCAGACAGACAGACAACCCCTGCAGCTCCACGATGGACATCATCTCCTTCCAGCAGCTCTCCAGTGGGACCATCAAAGCAGCCCAGTGGGTGAAATAAGCCAATGTAGAGGAGGAGGTGGGAAATCCTGCAGAGCCAGAGAGAGAGAGGGAGACACACACACACCGAGCTGGCAGGTATTCGCCTTGACGATGTGAGTAAAGAATATTTTCTATCTGCCTGGGCACTGGAGCCATTCAATCCCCCCTCCCTCCCTCCCTGTGTCCCTGTCTCTGCCTCCCAGACGGTTCACTTGATGCCGATGCCGGCTCTCTGGATGCGGTCCGGAGCCCAGGTCCCTGCGGGAGAGGCTGTTCCTGGGAACAAAACCCGGGGCTGCTCCATTCACCCGGGCAGGAGCAGCATTCACTGTCTGCTCGCTGGAGACAGGGAGAAAACACACTCACACTTACACTCACACACTTACACGCTCACACTCACATATACACACTCACGCTTACACACACTCACATACACACTCACTCACACATGCACCCTCACACACTCACTCACACATGCACACTCACACTTACACGCTCACATGCACACTTACACACACACACACTCACATACACACACACAAACTCACTCACATATTAACACCCACACTTAAACACACTCACACTCACTTACACATGCTCACACTTACACACACACTTACACACACTCACACTTACATACACTCACACTTGCGCACACATTTACACATACATTCACCCACACACATTCACACTTACACACACACTCACATACTAACATGCTCACATGCACACACTTACACACTCACTCACACACACTCATATCAAAACAAATGCATATGCTCACTCACACATACGTACCAACACTCCCACATTTACACACACACTCACACTTACACACACTCATATTTACACACACACACAGTCACACTCATTTGCTCTCTCACACTCATTCACACACACATTTATACATACAGTATCACACTCGCAGACTTTCTCCCATATTTACACACACATCTTTACACATACGATCACACATACACACTTAAACACACACATTTACACACACACACAGAGATTTACACACATACACACACACATTTACGCGCATTTACACTCACATATTTACACACACTTGCACATCTTTACACATGCAGTCACACGCATATTTACATACACTCACGTTCACACTTACATACACACTCACACATCTTGACACACACACTCACACACACATATTTACACACTCACTCACAGACACATATTTACATACATTCTTACACAGATTCACACTTACACACACATACTCACTCACATGTACACACACACACGTACGCAGGCTTACACTTACACACACCCTTTCATACACTCACACACACATTTGAACACATACCCACACACGCATGCACACTTAGGCTCACACACACATGCACTCACACAAAGATACACACATTTACACACACACTTAGCCATACACACATTTACACGCAGGCTCACATACACACACATTCACTTACACTCACACACATTTACACACACATGCATGTGTATACTCACATTTGCATGCACATACACTTACACATATTTACACACACACACACACTCACATACACACACATGCTTTCCCACATACACCACTCACACACACATGGACATACACATACTTACACACAGGCACACACTCACGCACACACACTCACGCACACACACTCACGCACACACACTCACACACACAGAAACATAAACATTAGACAATATCAGGAGAAAAATAGAGAAACAAGACAGATGTACACATAGAGGCTGAAGAGAAACAGATAAAGAGAGGGAAACTAGATGAACACCAATAGAGAAAGAAATGGATGCAGAGAAAGAGATAACCTGTAAAAAGGAGGAACAGAATGGAACACAGACAGCGAACGGAAGAGCAGAAAAAGACAGACAGACAAGCCGAGAGAGGGGAAGAACCAGCCAAGGAGATGTGAGAGAGAGAAGCAACTACACACCATCCAGTAACAATGCCCTAGAAATTGCTCAGTGTTTGCAAGAAAGGAAAAGACAGAGAGCAAAGATAACGGTGCTTTGTGATATGTACTTTGAGATAATGTGTGTGCCACATGTAGTCTGATGCATGTGCAGTGTGGTGCCTGCATTCTGGGGGTGCAAACAGCGCGGTGGGCAAGTGTGCAGTGCAATGCCCTGTGGTGTGATGTACGTGGTCTGAGATATATGCGGTGTGTGTGCATACTGTGCACACAGTTTGGATGTGCAATTGTGGATATGAGTGCGTATGTGCGTGAGCAACATGTGTGTGTGCAATAATTGGACAATATGCAGCGAGTGGGAGCGGTGTGTGTGTTAGTGGATTGTGTGTGTTAGTTGTGTGTATGTGCGGTGTGTGAGCGGTGCATGTGTTTTGCGTGTGTATGAGCGGTGTGTGTGTGAGCAGTGTGTGTGCGCGAGTGGTGTGTGTGTGAGTGGTGTGTGCGAGCGATGCATATGTTTTGTGTGTGGGTGAGCGGCGCGTGTTGTGTGTATGTGAGTGGTGTGTGATCTGTATGTGCGAGCGATGTGTGTGTGTGTGTGTGTATGTGAGCGGTGTATGTATGATGTGTGTGTGCATGTGAGTGGCGTGTGTCTGTGAGCGGTGTGTGTGCGAGCGGTGTGTGTATGTATTGGTGTGCAGGGTGTGTGTGCGCGCGCATGAACAGTACGGATGGGTGTGAGTGGTGCATGTGTTGTGTGTGCGAGTGGGGTGTGTGCATGCAGTGTGTGTGTGAATGTGTCAGTGGTATGTGTGTGTCAGTGGTGTGTGTGTATGTGTCAGAGGTATGTGTGTCAGTAGTGTGTTTGTGTGAGCAGTGCATGTGTTTTGTGTGAGAGCGGTGTATGTATGAGCAGTGTGTGCGTGAGCAGTGTTAGTGTTTTGTGTGTGAGCGGGGCATGTGTGTTGTGTGTGTGTATGTGAGCAGTGTGTGTGCGGGGTGTATGAGCAGTGTGTGTGCTGAATGTGTGTGCGCAGTGGTTTATGTGTATGTGCAGTATGTGTCAGTGGTGTACCTGTTTGTGTGTGTGCGGTGTGTGTGAGCAGTGTGTGTTGTGTATGTGTTTGAGCAGTATGTGTGTGAGCAGTGTGCATGTGTGTGTTGTGTGTGTGTGTATGATGTGTGTCAGCGGTGTGTGTGATGTGAGCAGTGTGTGTGAGCTGTGTGTTGTGTGTGATGTGTGTGTGAGCATGTCAGCGGTGTGTGTGTTGTGTGTGAGAGGTGTGTTGCGTGTGTGTCAGCAGTGTGTGTTATGTGTGTGTTGGGCGGTGTGTGTGTGAGCTTTATGTGTTGTCTATGTGATGTGAGCTTTGTGTGATGTGTGTTGTGTGTGATGTGTGTGAGCGGTGTGTGTTGTGTGCGTGTGAGCGGTGTGTGTGTTGTGTGTGAGAGTGGTGTGTGTTGTGTGTGTGAGCGGTGTGTGTGTATGAGAGGTGTGTGAGCTGTGTGTGTGTGAGCAGTGTGTGTTTGTGTGTGTGAGCGGTGTGTGTTGTGTGTGTGAGCGGTGTGTGTTGTGTGTGTGAGCGGTGTGTGAGCTGTGTGTGTGAGCAGTGTGTGTGTGTGTTATGTGTGTGTGAGCGGTGTGTGTTGTGTGTGTGAGCGGTGTGTGTTGTGTGTGAGCTGTGTGTGTGAGCGGTGTGTGTGTCAGCTGTGTGTGTGTTGGTGTGTGTAAGCTGTGTGTGTGTGATCTGTGTGTGTGAGCGGTGTGTGTTGTGTGTGTGAGCTGTGTGTGTGTGAGCGGTGTGTGTTTGTGTGTGAGCTGTGTGTGTGTTATGTGTGTGTGAGCGGTGTGTGTGTCAGCTGTGTGTTGGTGTGTGTGTGTCAGTGTGTGTAAGCTGTGTGTGTGTGTGTGTGCGTGCGGTGTGTGTTGTAAGTGTGAGCTGTGTGTGTGCGACATGCGTGAGTGGGAGGTGTGGGTGTGAGTGGTGTGTGAACGGTGTGTGTAAGCAGTATGTGTGTGAGCGGTGTGAGTGTGTGAGTGGTGCATGTGTTTGTGTTGTGTGTGAGCGGTAGGTGTGAGTGTGAGCGGTGTGTGTGAGTGGTGCGTGTGTTTCTGTTGTGTGTGAGCGTGGTGTGTGAGTTGTGTGTGTGTGAGCGGTGTATGTGTGAGCGGTGTATGTGTGAGTGGTGCGTGTGTGAGCGGTGCGTGTGTGAGCGGTGTGTGTGAGTGGTGCGTGTGTTCTGTGTGTGTGCAGTGTTTTGTATTTGTAGTGTGTATGTTCACCTAACATAGTGTGAGAGTACAGTATAGCGCAGTATTTGGGCTGTATTGTGAGCGTGGTGCGTGTGTGCGTGGTGCGTGTGTGAGCGGTGCGTGTGTGAGCGGTGCATGTGTGAGCGGTGTGTGAGTGGTGTGTGTGTGTGTGTGAGCGGTGCGTGTGTGAGCGGTGCGTGTGTGAGCGGTGTGTGTGTGAGCGGTGTGTGAGTGGTGCGTGTGTGTGTGTGAGCGGTGCGTGTGTGAGCGGTGCGTGTGTGAGCGGTGCGTGTGTGAGCGGTGTGTGTGTGAGTGGTGCGTGTGTGTGTGAGCGGTGCGTGTGTGAGCGGTGTGTGTGTGAGTGGTGCGTGTGTGAGCGGTGTGTGTGAGTGGTGCGTGTGTGAGCGGTGTGTGTGTGAGTGGTGCGTGTGCGTGTGTGAGCGGTGCGTGTGTGAGTGGTGCGTGTGTGAGTGGTGCGTGTGTGAGTGGTGTGTGTGTGAGTGGTGTGTGTGAGTGGTGTGTGTGTGAGTGGTGTGTGTGTGAGTGGTGTGTGTTTGAGCGGTGTGTGTGTGAGCGGTGCGTGTGCGTGTGTGAGCGGTGCGTGTGTGAGCGGTGCGTGTGTGAGTGGTGTGTGTGCGTGTGTGAGCGGTGCGTGTGTGAGCGGTGTGTGTGAGTGGTGCGTGTGCGTGTGTGAGCGGTGCGTGTGTGAGCGGAGCGTGTGTGAGCGGTGTGTGCGTGAGTGAGCGGTGCGTGTGTGAGCGGTGCGTGTGTGAGCGGTGCGTGTGTGAGTGGTGTGTGTGTGAGTGCTGTGTGTGTGAGTGGCGTGTGTGTGAGTGGTGTGTATGTGAGCGGTGTGTGTGCGTGTGTGAGCGGTGCGTGTGTGAGTGGTGTGTGTGCGTGTGTGAGCGGGGCGTGTGTGAGTGGTGTGAGTGAGCGGTGCGTGTGTGAGCGGTGCGTGTGTGAGCGGTGCGTGTGTGAGTGGTGCGTGTGTGAGTGGTGTGTGTGTGAGTGGTGTGTGTGAGTGGTGTGTGTGTGAGTGGTGTGTGTGTGAGCGGTGCGTGTGTGAGCGGTGTGTGTGTGAGTGGTGCGTGTGCGTGTGAGCGGTGCATGTGTGAGTGGTGCGTGTGCGTGTGTGAGCGGTGCGTGTGTGAGCGGTGCGTGTGTGTGTGTGAGTGGTGCGTGAGTGAGTGGTGCGTGTGTGAGTGGTGCGTGTGTGAGCGGTGCGTGTGTGAGCGGTGTATGTGTGAGCGGTGCGTGTGCATGTGAGCGGTGCATGTGTGAGTGGTGCATGTGCGTGTGTGAGCGGTGCGTGTGTGAGCGGTGCGTGTGTGTCTGTGTGAGTGGTGCGTGTGTGAGTGGTGCGTGTGTGAGTGGTGCGTGTGTGAGTGGTGCGTGTGTGAGTGGTGCGTGTGTGAATGGTGCGTGTGTGAGCGGTGTGTGTGAGCGGTGCATGTGTGAGCGGTGCGTGTGTGAGTGGTGTGTGTGTGTGTGTGAGCGGTGCGTGTGTGAGCGGTGCGTGTGTGAGCGGTGCGTGTGTGAGCGGTGCGTGTGTGTCAGTGTGTGTAAGCTGTGTGTGTGTGTGTGTGCGTGCGGTGTGTGTTGTAAGTGTGAGCTGTGTGTGTGCGACGTGCGTGAGCGGGAGGTGTGGGTGTGAGTGGTGTGTGAACGGTGTGTGTAAGCAGTATGTGTGTGAGCGGTGTGAGTGTGTGAGTGGTGCATGTGTCTGTGTTGTGTGTGAGCGGTAGGTGTGAGTGTGAGCGGTGTGTGTGAGTGGTGCGTGTGTTTCTGTTGTGTGTGAGCGTGGTGTGTGAGTTGTGTGTGTGTGAGCGGTGTATGTGTGAGCGGTGTATGTGTGAGTGGTGCGTGTGTGAGCGGTGCGTGTGTGAGCGGTGTGTGTGAGTGGTGCGTGTGTTCTGTGTGTGTGCAGTGTTTTGTATTTGTGTGTATGTTCACCTAACATAGTGTGAGAGTACAGTATAGCGCAGTATTTGGGCTGTATTGTGAGCGTGGTGCGTGTGTGAGCGTGGTGCGTGTGTGAGCGGTGCGTGTGTGAGCGGTGCGTGTGTGAGCGGTGTGTGAGTGGTGCGTGTGTGTGTGTGAGCGGTGCGTGTGTGAGCGGTGCGTGTGTGAGCGGTGTGTGTGTGAGCGGTGTGTGTGTGAGCGGTGTGTGAGTGGTGCGTGTGTGTGTGTGAGCGGTGCGTGTGTGAGCGGTGCGTGTGTGAGCGATGCGTGTGTGAGCGGTGTGTGTGTGTGAGTGGTGCGTGTGTGTGTGAACGGTGCGTGTGTGAGCGGTGTGTGTGTGAGTGGTGCGTGTGTGAGCGGTGTGTGTGAGTGGTGCGTGTGTGAGCAGTGTGTGTGTGAGTGGTGCGTGTGCGTGTGTGAGCGGTGCGTGTGTGAGCGGTGCGTGTGTGAGTGGTGCGTGTGTGAGTGGTGTGTGTGTGAGTGGTGTGTGTGTGAGTGGTGTGTGTGTGAGTGGTGTGTGTATAAGCGGTGTGTGTGTGAGTGGTGCGTGTGCGTGTGTGAGCGGTGCGTGTGTGAGCGGTGCGTGTGTGAGTGGTGTGTGTGCGTGTGTGAGCGGTGCGTGTGTGAGCGGAGCGTGTGTGAGTGGTGTGTGCGTGAGTGAGCGGTGCGTGTGTGAGCGGTGCGTGTGTGAGTGGTGTGTGTGTGAGTGGTGTGTGTGTGAGTGGCGTGTGTGTGAGTGGTGTGTGTGTGAGCGGTGTGTGTGCGTGTGTGAGCGGTGCGTGTGTGAGTGGTGTGTGTGCGCGTGTGAGCGGTGAGTGTGTGAGCGGTGCGTGTGTGAGTGGTGCGTGTGTGTGTGTGAGCGGTGCGTGTGTGAGCGGTGTGTGTGTGTGTGAGCGGTGCGTGTGTGAACGGTGTGAGTGTGTGAGTGGTGCATGTGGTTGTGTGTGTGTGAGCGTGGTGTGTGAGTTGTGTGTGTGTGAGCGGTGTATGTGTGAGCGGTGCGTGTGTGAGCGGTGCGTGTGTGAGAGGTGCGTGTGTGTGTGGTGTGTGTGTGAGCGGTGTGTGTGAGTGGTGCGTGTGTTTTGTGTGTGTGCAGTGTTTGAATTTGTAGTGTGTATGTTCACCTAACATAGTGTGAGAGTACAGTATAGCGCAGTATTTGGGCTGTATTGTGAGCGTGGTGCGTGTGTGAGCATGGTGCGTGTGTGAGCGGTGCGAGTGTGAGCGGTGCGTGTGTGAGCGGTGTGTGAGTGGTGCGTGTGTGTGTGTGAGCGGTGCGTGTGTGAGCGGTGCGTGTGTGAGCGGTGTGTGTGTGAGCGGTGTGTGAGTGGTGCGTGTGTGAGCGGTGCATGTGTGAGCGGTGTGTGTGTGTGAGTGGTGCGTGTGTGTGTGAGCGGTGTGTGTGTGAGCGGTGCGTGTGTGAGCGGTGTGTGTGTGAGTGGTGCGTGTGTGAGCGGTGTGTGTGAGTGGTGCATGTGTGAGCGGTGCGTGTGTGAGCGGTGCGTGTGTGAGCGGTGCGTGTGTGAGCGGTGCGTGTGTGAGTGGTGTGTGTGCATGTGTGAGTGGTGCGTGTGTGAGTGGTACGTGTGTGGGTGGTGCATGTGCGTGTGTGAGCGGTGCGTGTGTGAGCGGTGCATGTGTGAGCGGTGCGTGTGTGAGCGGTGCGTGTGTGAGCGGTGTGTGAGTGAGCGGTGTGTGTGTGAGTGGTGCGTGTGCGTGTGTGAGCGGTGCGTGTGTGAGCGATGCATGTGTGAGTGGTGTGTGTGCGTGTGTGAGCGGTGCGTGTGTGAGCGGTACGTGTATGAGTGGTTCGTGTGCGTGTGTGAGCGGTGCGTGTGTGAGCGGTGCGTGTGTGAGTGGTGCGTGTGTGTGTGAGCGGTGCGTGTGTGTGTGTGAGCGGTGCGTGTGTGAGCGGTGCGTGTGTGAGCGGTGCGTGTGTGAGTGTGAGCGGTGCGTGTGTGAGCAGTGTGTGTGTGAGTGGTGCGTGTGTGAGCGGCGTGTGTGAGTGGTGCGTGTGTGAGCGGTGCGTGAGTGGTGCGTGTGTGAGCGGTGTGTGTGTGAGCGGTGTGTGTGTGAGCGGTGTGTGTGTGAGTGGTGCATGTGTGAGCGGTGTGTGAGTGGTGCGTGTGTGTGTGTGAGTGGTGCGTGTGTGAGCGGTGCGTGTGTGAGAGGTGCGTGTGTGAGCGGTGTGTGTGTGAGTGTTGCGTGTGTGAGCGGTGTGTGTGAGTGGTGCATGTGTGAGCGGTGCGTGTGTGAGCGGTGCATGTGTGAGTGGTGTGTGTGTGAGCGGTGCGTGTGTGAGCGGTGTGTGTGTGAGTGCTGCGTGTGTGTGTGTGAGCGGTGCGCGTGTGAGCGGTGTGTGTGTGAGCGGTGCGTGTGTGAGCGGTGCGTGTTTGAGTGGTGCGTTTGTGTGTGTGAGCGGTGCATGTGTGAGTGGTGCGTGTGTGAGCGGTGCGTGTGTGAGCGGTGCGTGTGTGAGTGGTGTGTGTGTGAGCGGTGCGTGTGTGAGCGGTGTGTGTGTGAGCGGTGTGTGTGTGAGCGGTGTGTGTGTGAGCGGTGCGTGTGTGAGCGGTGCGTATGCGTGTGTGAGCGGTGCATGTGTGAGTGGTGCGTGTGCATGTGTGAGCGGTGCGTGTGTGAGCGGTGCGTGTGTGTGTGAGTGGTGCGTGTGTGAGTGGTGCGTGTGTGAGTGGTGCGTGTGTGAGTGGTGCGTGTGTGAGTGGTGCGTGTGTGAGTGGTGCGTGTGTGAGTGGTGCGTGTGTAACCGGTGCGTGTGTGAGCGGTGCGTGTGTGAGCGGTGCGTGTGTGAGCGGTGTGTGTGTGAGCGGTGCGTCTGTGAGCGGTGCGTGTGTGAGTGGTGCATGTGTGTGTGTGAGCGGTGCGTGTGTGAGTGGTGCGTGTGTGAGCGGTGCGTGTGTGAGTGGTGCGTGAGTGAGTGGTGTGTGTGTGAGTGGTGCGTGTGTGAGCGGTGCGTGTGTGAGCGGTGCGTGTGTGAGCGGTGCGTGTGCGTGTGTGAGCGGTGCGTGTGTGAGTGGTGTGTGTGCGTGTGTGAGTGGTGCGTGTGTGAGCGGTGCGTGTGTGTGTGTGAGTGGTGCGTGTGTGAGCGGTGCGTGTGTGAGTGGTGCGTGTGTGAGCAGTGCGTGTGTGAGCGGTGCGTGTGTGAATGGTGCGTGTGTGTGTGGTGCGTGTGTGAGCGGTGCGTGTGTGTGTGTGAGTGGTGCGTGTGTGAGCGGTGCGTGTGTGTGTGTGAGTGGTGCGTGTGTGTGTGTGAGTGGTGTGTGTGAGTGGTGTGTGTGTGAGCGGTGTGTGTCAGCGGTGTGTGTGTGAGTGGTGTGTGTGTGAGTGGTGCGTGTGTGTGTGTGAGTGGTGCATGTGTGAGTGGTGCGTGTGTGAGTGGTGCATGTGTGTGTGTGAGTAGTGTGTGTGAGCGGTGTGTGTGTGAGCGGTGTGTGTGTGAGTGGTGCGTGTGTGTGTGTGAGTAGTGTGTGTGAGCGGTGTGTGTGTGAGCGGTGTGTGTGTGAGTGGTGTGTGTGCGTGTGTGAGTGGTGTGTGTGCGTGTGTGAGGTGTGTGTGTGACCGGTGTGTGTGAGCGGTGTGTGTGTGAGAGGTGTGTGTGAACGGTGTGTGTGAGCGGTGTGTTTGTGAGCGGTGTGTGTGTGAGCGGTGCGTGTGTGTGTGTGAGCGGTGCATATGTGAGCGGTGTGTGTGTGAGTGGTGCGTGTGTGTGTGAGTGGTGCGTGTGTGAGCGGTGCGTGTGTGTGTGTGAGTGGTGTGTGTGAGTGGTGTGTGTGTGAGCGGTGTGTGTGAGCGATGTGTGTGTGAGCGGTGCGTGTGTGAGTGGTGCGTGTGTGAGCGGTGCGTGTGTGAATGGTGCGTGTGTGTGTGGTGCGTGTATGAGCGGTGCGTGTGTGAGTGGTGCGTGTGTGAGCGGTGCGTGTGTGTGTGTGAGTGGTGCGTGTGTGTGTGTGAGTGGTGCGTGTGTGAGTGGTGCGTGTGTGAGTGGTGCGTGTGTATGTGTGAGTGGTGCCTGTGTGAGCGGTGCGTGTGTGAGCGGTGCGTGTGTGAGCGGTGCGTGTGTGAGAGGTGCGTGTGTGAGCGGTGTGTGTGTGAGTGTTGCGTGTGTGAGCGGTGTGTGTGAGTGGTGCATGTGTGAGCGGTGCGTGTGTGAGCGGTGCATGTGTGAGTGGTGTGTGTGTGAGCGGTGTGTGTGTGAGTGCTGCGTGTGTGTGTGTGAGCGGTGCGCGTGTGAGCGGTGTGTGTGTGAGCGGTGCGTGTGTGAGCGGTGCGTGTTTGAGTGGTGCGTTTGTGTGTGTGAGCGGTGCATGTGTGAGTGGTGCGTGTGTGAGCGGTGCGTGTGTGAGCGGTGCGTGTGTGAGTGGTGTGTGTGTGAGCGGTGCGTGTGTGAGCGGTGTGTGTGTGAGCGGTGCGTGTGTGAGCGGTGCGTATGCGTGTGTGAGCGGTGCATGTGTGAGTGGTGCGTGTGCATGTGTGAGCGGTGCGTGTGTGAGCGGTGCGTGTGTGTGTGAGTGGTGTGTGTGTGAGTGGTGCGTGTGTGAGTGGTGCGTGTGTGAGTGGTGCGTGTGTGAGTGGTGCGTGTGTAAGCGGTGCGTGTGTGAGCGGTGCGTGTGTGAGCGGTGCGTGTGTGAGCGGTGCGTGTGTGAGCGGTGCGTGTGTGAGTGGTGCATGTGTGTGTGTGAGCGGTGCGTGTGTGAGTGGTGCGTGTGTGAGCGGTGCGTGTGTGAGTGGTGCGTGAGTGAGTGGTGTGTGTGTGAGTGGTGCGTGTGTGAGCGGTGCGTGTGTGAGCGGTGCGTGTGCGTGTGTGAGCGGTGCGTGTGTGAGTGGTGCGTGTGCGTGTGTGAGTGGTGCGTGTGTGAGCGGTGCGTGTGTGTGTGTGAGTGGTGCGTGTGTGAGCGGTGCGTGTGTGAGTGGTGCGTGTGTGAGCGGTGCGTGTGTGAGCGGTGCGTGTGTGAATGGTGCGTGTGTGAGTGGTGCGTGTGTGAGCGGTGCGTGTGTGTGTGTGAGTGGTGCGTGTGTGTGTGTGAGTGGTGTGTGTGAGTGGTGTGTGTGTGAGCGGTGTGTGTGTGAGTGGTGTGTGTGTGAGTGGTGCGTGTGTGTGTGTGAGTGGTGCGTGTGTGAGTGGTGCGTGTGTGAGTGGTGCATGTGTGTGTGTGAGTAGTGTGTGTGAGCGGTGTGTGTGTGAGCGGTGTGTGTGTGAGTGGTGTGTGTGCGTGTGTGAGTGGTGTGTGTGCGTGTGTGAGGTGTGTGTGTGACCGGTGTGTGTGAGCGGTGTGTGTGTGAGCGGTGTGTGTGTGAGAGGTGTGTGTGAGCGGTGTGTGTGAGCGGCGTGTTTGTGAGCGGTGTGTGTGTGAGCGGTGCGTGTGTGTGTGTGAGCGGTGCATGTGTGAGCGGTGTGTGTGTGAGTGGTGCGTGTGTGTGTGAGTGGTGCGTGTGTGAGCGGTGCGTGTGTGTGTGTGAGTGGTGTGTGTGAGTGGTGTGTGTGTGAGCGGTGTGTGTGAGCGATGTGTGTGTGAGCGGTGCGTGTGTGAGTGGAGCGTGTGTGAGCGGTGCGTGTGTGAATGGTGCGTGTGTGAGTGGTGCGTGTATGAGCGGTGCGTGTGTGAGTCGTGCGTGTGTGAGCGGTGCGTGTGTGTGTGTGAGTGGTGCGTGTGTGTGTGTGAGTGGTGCGTGTGTGAGTGGTGCGTGTGTGAGTGGTGCATGTGTGAGTGGTGCATGTGTGTGTGTGAGTAGTGTGTGTGAGCGGTGTGTGTGTGAGCGGTGTATGTGTGAGTGGTGCGTGTGTGTGTGTGAGTAGTGTGTGTGAGCGGTGTGTGTGTGAGCGGTGTGTGTGTGAGTGTTGTGTGTGCGTGTGTGAGTGGTGTGTGTGCGTGTGTGAGGTGTGTGTGTGACCGGTGTGTGTGTGAGCGGTGTGTGTGTGAGAGGTGTGTGTGAGCGGTGTGTGTGAGCGGTGTGTTTGTGAGCGGTGTGTGTGTGAGCGGTGCGTGTGTGTGTGTGAGCAGTGCATGTGTGAGCGGTGTGTGTGTGAGTGGTGCGTGTGTGTGTGAGTGGTGCGTGTGTGAGCGGTGCGTGTGTGTGTGTGAGTGGTGTGTGTGAGTGGTGTGTGTGTGAGCGGTGTGTGTGAGCGATGTGTGTGTGAGCGGTGCGTGTGTGAGTGGTGCGTGTGTGAGCGGTGCGTGTGTGAACGGTGCGTGTGTGAGTGGTGCGTGTATGAGCGGTGCGTGTGTGAGTGGTGCGTGTGTGAGCGGTGCGTGTGTGTGTGTGAGTGGTGCGTGTGAGTGTGTGAGTGGTGCGTGTGTGAGTGGTGCGTGTGTGAGTGGTGCATGTGTGTGTGTGAGTAGTGTGTGTGAGCGGTGTGTGTGTGAGCGGTGTATGTGTGAGTGGTGCGTGTGTGTGTGTGAGTAGTGTGTGTGAGCGGTGTGTGTGTGAGCGGTGTGTGTGTGAGTGGTGTGTGTGCGTGTGTGAGCGGTGTGTGTGAGCGGTGTGTGTGAGCGGTGTGTGTGTGAGCGGTGTGTGTGTGAGAGGTGTGTGTGAGCGGTGTGTGTGTGAGCGGTGTGTGTGTGAGCGGTGTGTGTGTGAGTGGTGTGTGTGTGAGCGGTGCGTGTGTGTGTGTGAGCGGTGCAT
Source organism: Scyliorhinus torazame (assembly GCF_047496885.1). Classification (NCBI taxonomy): domain Eukaryota; kingdom Metazoa; phylum Chordata; class Chondrichthyes; order Carcharhiniformes; family Scyliorhinidae; genus Scyliorhinus; species Scyliorhinus torazame. The sequence goes on along the minus strand of NC_092735.1, from coordinate 27,770,946 downwards.
GTGTGAGCGGTGTGTGTGTGAGTGGTGCGTGTGTGTGTGAGTGGTGCGTGTGTGAGCGGTGCGTGTGTGTGTGTGAGTGGTGTGTGTGAGTGGTGTGTGTGTGAGCGGTGTGTGTGAGCGATGTGTGTGTGAGTGGTGCGTGTGTGTGTGTGAGTGGTGCGTGTGTGAGCGGTGCGTGTGTGTGTGTGAGTGGTGCGTGTGTGTGTGTGAGTGGTGTGTGTGAGTGGTGTGTGTGTGAGCGGTGTGTGTGTGAGCGGTGTGTGTGTGAGTGGTGCGTGTGTGTGTCTGAGTGGTGCGTGTGTGAGTGGTGCGTGTGTGAGCAGTGCGTGTGTGTGTGTGTGAGCGGTGTGTGTGTGAGCGGTGCGTGTGTGAGTGGTGCGTGTGTGTGTGTGAGCGGTGTGTGTGTGAGCGGTGCGTGTGTGAGTGGTGCGTGTGTGTGTGTGAGCGGTGTGTGTGTGAGCGGTGTGTGTGAGCGGTGCGTGTGTGAGTGGTGCGTGTGTGTGTGTGAGCGGTATGTGTGTGTGAGTAGTGTGTCTGAGCGGTGTGTGTGTGAGTGCTGTGTGTGTGAGCGGTGTGTGTGAGTGGTGCATGTGTGTGTGTGAGTAGTGTGTGTGAGCGGTGTGTGTGTGAGCGGTGTGTGTGTGAGTGGTGCGTGTGTGTGTGTGAGTAGTGTGTGTGAGCGGTGTGTGTGTGAGCGGTGTGTGTGTGAGTGGTGTGTGTGCGTGTGTGAGCGGTGTGTGTGAGCGGTGTGTGTGAGCGGTGTGTGTGAGCGGTGTGTGTGTGAGCGGTGTGTGTGTGAGCGGTGTGTGAGCGGTGTGTGTGAGCGGTGTGTGTGTGAGCGGTGTGTGTGTGAGTGGTGTGTGTGTGAGCGGTGTGTGTGTGAGCGGTGCGTGTGTGAGCGGTGCGTGTGTGAGCGGTGCGTGTGTGAGCGGTCTGTGTGTGAGCGGTGCGTGTGTGAGCGGTGCGTGTGCGTGTGTGAGCGGTGCGTGTGTGAGTGGTGTGTGTGCGTGTGTGAGCGGTGCGTGTGTGAGCGGTGCGTGTGTGTGTGTGTGATTGGTGCGTGTGTGAGTGGTGTGTGTGTGAGTGGTGCGTGTATGTGTGTGTGTGAGTGGTGCGTGTGTGAGCGGTGTGTGTGTGAGTGGTGCGTGTGTGTGTGTGAGCGGTGCGTGTGTGAGCGCTGCGTGTGAGCGGTGCGTGTGTGAGCGGTGCGTGTGTGAGCGGTCTGTGTGTGAGCGGTGCATGTGTGAGCGGTGTGTGTGCGTGTGTGAGCGGTGCGTGTGTGAGTGGTGTGTGTGCGTGTGTGAGCGGTGCGTGTGTGAGCGGTGCATGTGTGTGTGTGAGTGGTGCGTGTGTGAGTGGCGTGTGTGCGTGTGTGAGCGGTGCGTGTGTGTGTGTGAGTGGTGCGTGTGTGAGCAGTGCGTGTGTGAGCGGTGCGTGTGTGAGTGGTGTGTGAGTGGTGCGTGTGTGAGCGATGCCTGTGTGTGTGTGAGCGGTGTGTGTGTGAGTGGTGCGTGTGTGAGCGGTGCGTGTGTGTGTGTGAGTGGTGCGTGTGTGTGTGTGAGTGGTGTGTGTGAGTGGTGTGTGTGTGAGCGGTGTGTGTGAGCGGTGTGTGTGAGCGGTGTGTGTGAGTGGTGTGTGTGAGCGGTGTGTGTGAGCGGTGTGTGTGAGCGGTGTGTGTGTGAGTGGTGCGTGTGTGTGTGCGAGTGGTGCGTGTGTGAGTGGTGCGTGTGTGAGTGGTGCGTGTGCGAGTGGTGCGTGTGTGAGCGGTGCGTGTGTGAGCGTTGTGTGTGTGAGCGGTGCGTGTGTGAGCGGTGCGTGTGTGAGCGGTGCGTGTGTGTGTGAGCGGTGTGTGTGTGAGTGGTGTGTGTGTGAGCGGTGTGTGTGAACGGTGTGTGTGTGAGCGGTGCGTGTGTGAGTGGTGCGTGTGTGTGTGTGAGCGGTGCGTGTGTGAGTGGTGTGTGTGTGAGTGGTGTGTGTGTGAGTGGTGTGTGTGTGAGTGGTGTGTGTGTGAGCGGTATGTGTGTGAGCGGTGTGTGTGAGTGGTGAGTGTGTGAGCGCTGCGTGTGTGTGTGAGTGGTGCGTGTGTGAGCGGTGCGTGTGTGTGTGAGTGGTGCGTGTGTGTGTGAGTGGTGTGTGTGAGTGGTGTGTGTGTGAGCGGTGTGTGTGTGAGTGGTGCGTGTGTGAGCGGTGTGTGTGAGCGGTGCGTGTGTGAGCGGTGTGTGTGTGAGCAGTGTGTGTGTGTTTGTGAGTGGTGTGTGTGTGAGTGGTGCGTGTGTGAGCGGTGCGTGTGTGAGCGGTGTGTGTGTGAGCGGTGCGTGTGTGAGTGGTGTGTGTGTGAGTGGTGTGTGTGTGAGCGGTGTGTGTGTGAGTGGTGCGTGTGTGTGTGTGAGCGGTGCGTGTGTGAGCGGTGCGTGTGTGAGTGGTGTGTGTGTGAGCGGTGTGTGTGTGAGTGGTGCGTGTGTGTGTGTGAGTGGTGTGTGTGAGCGGTGTGTGTGTGAGCGGTGTGTGTGTGAGCGGTGTGTGTGAGTGGTGTGTGTGTGAGCGGTGTGTGTGTGAGTGGTTTGTGTGTGAGCGGTGTGTGTGAGTGGTGCGTGTGTGAGTGGTGTGTGTGTGAGTGGTGCGTGTATGTGTGTGAGCGGTGTGTGTGTGAGCGGTGTGTGTGTGTGTGTGAGCGGTGCGTGTGTGAGTGGTGTGTGTGTGAGCGGTGCGTGTGTGTGTGTGAGTGGTGCGTGTGTATGTGTGAGTGGTGTGTGTGAGTGGTGTGTGTGTGAGCGGTGTGTGTGAGCGGTGTGTGTGAGCGGTGTGTGTGTGAGCGGTGTGTGTGTGAGTGGTGCGTGTGTGTGTGTGAGTGGTGCGTGTGTGAGCGGTGCGTGTGTGTGTGTGAGCGGTGTGTGTGTGAGCGGTGCGTGTGTGAGTGGTGCATGTGTGTGTGTGAGCGGTGTGTGTGTGAGCGGTGTGTGTGTGAGCGGTGTGTGTGTGAGCGGTGTGTGTGTGAGCGGTGCGTGTGTGAGTGGTGCGTGTGTGTGTGAGCGGTGTGTGTGTGAGCGGTGTGTGTGTGAGTGGTGTGTGTGCATGTGTGAGCGGTGTGTGTGAGCGGTGTGTGTGTGAGTGGTGTGTGTGTGTGTGTGAGTAGTGTGTGTGAGCGGTGTGTGTGTGAGCGGTGTGTGTGAGCGGTGTGTGTGTGAGCGGTGTGTGTGTGAGCGGTGCGTGTGTGAGCGGTGTGTGTGTGAGTGGTGCGTGTGTGTGTGTGAGCGGTGTGTGTGTGAGCGGTGTGTGTGTGAGCGGTGTGTGTGTGAGCGGTGCGTGTGTGAGCGGTGCGTGTGTGAGCGGTGTGTGTGTGAGTGGTGCGTGTGTGTGTGTGAGCGGTGTGTGTGTGAGCGGTGAGTGTGTGAGTGGTGTGTGTGTGTGTGTGAGTAGTGTGTGTGAGCGGTGTGTGTGAGCGGTGTGTGTGTGAGCGGTGTGTGTGTGAGCGGTGTGTGTGAGCGGTGTGTGTGTGAGCGGTGCGTGTGTGAGCGGTGCGTGTGTGAGCGGTGCGTGTGTGAGCGGTCTGTGTGTGAGCGGTGCGTGTGTGAGCGGTGCGTGTGCGTGTGTGAGCGGTGCGTGTGTGAGTGGTGTGTGTGCGTGTGTGAGCGGTGCGTGTGTGTGTGTGAGTGGTGCGGGTGTGAGCGGTGCGTGTGCAAGTGGTGTGTGTGCGTGTGTGAGCGGTGCGTGTGTGAGCAGTGCGTGTGTGTGTGTGAGCGGTGCGTGTGTGAGCGGTGTGTGAGTGGTGCGTGTGTGAGCGGTGCGTGTGCGTGTGTGAGCGGTGCGTGTGTGAGTGGTGTGTGTGCGTGTGTGAGCGGTGCGTGTGTGAGCAGTGCGTGTGTGTGTGTGAGTGGTGCGTGTGTGAGCGGTGTGTGTGAGCGGTGTGTGTGTGAGTGGTGCGTGTGTGTGTGTGTGAGTAGTGTGTCTGAGCGGTGTGTGTGTGAGCGGTGCGTGTGTGAGCGGTGCGTGTGTGAGCGGTGCGTGTGTGAGCGGTCTGTGTGTGAGCGGTGCGTGTGTGAGCGGTGCGTGTGCGTGTGTGAGCGGTGCGTGTGTAAGTGGTGTGTGTGCGTGTGTGAGCGGTGCGTGTGTGTGTGTGAGTGGTGCGGGTGTGAGCGGTGCGTGTGTGTGTGTGAGCGGTGCGTGTGTGAGTGGGGTGTGTGCGTGTGTGAGCGGTGCGTGTGTGAGCAGTGCGTGTGTGTGTGTGAGTGGAGCGTGTGTGAGCGGTGCGTGTGTGAGCGGTGTGTGAGTGGTGCGGGTGTGAGCGGTGCGTGTGCGTGTGTGAGCGGTGCGTGTGTGAGTGGTGTGTGTGCGTGTGTGAGCGGTGCGTGTGTGAGCAGTGCGTGTGTGTGTGTGAGTGGTGCGTGTGTGAGCGGTGCGTGTGTGAGCGGTGTGTGAGTGGTGCGTGTGTGAGCGGTGCTTGTGTGTGTGTGAGTGCTGCGTGTGTGAGCGGTGTGTGTGTGAGTGGTGCGTGTGTGTGTGTGTGAGTGGTGCGTGTGTGAGCGGTGTGTGTGCGAGTGGTGCGTGTGTGTGTGTGAGTGGTGCGTGTGTGTGTGTGAGCGGTGCGTGTGTGAGCGGTGTGTGTGTGAGTGGTGCGTGTGTGTGTGTGAGTGGTGCGTGTGTGTGTGTGAGTGGTGTGTGTGAGTGGTGTGTGTGTGAGCGGTGTGTGTGTGAGCGGTGTGTGTGTGAGCGGTGTGTGTGTGAGCGGTGTGTGTGTGAGTGGTGCGTGTGTGTGTGTGTGAGTGGTGCGTGTGAGTGGTGTGTGTGTGAGCGGTGTGTGTGAGCGTTGTGTGTGTGAGTGGTGCGTGTGTGTGTGTGAGTGGTGCGTGTGTGAGTGGTGCGTGTGTGAGCGGTGCGTGTGCGTGTGTGTGAGCGGTGTGTGTGTGAGCGTTGTGTGTGTGAGCGTTGTGTGTGTGAGCGGTGCGTGTGTGAGTGGTGCGTGTGTGTGTGTGAGCGGTGTGTGTGAGCGGTGTGTGTGAGCAGTGCGTGTGTGAGCGGTGAGTGGTGTGTGTGTGAGCGGTGTGTGTGTGAGCGGTGTGTGTGTGAGCGGTGAGTGTGTGAGCGGTGCGTGTGTGTGAGCGGTGCGTGTGTGAGCGGTGCGTGTGTGTGTGTGTGAGTGGTGCGTGTGTGTGTGTGAGTGGTATGTGTGTGAGCGGTGTGTGTGCGCGGTGTGTGTGTGAGCGGTGTGTGTGTGAGTGGTGCGTGTGTGAGTGGTGTGTGTGTGTGTGTGTGAGCGGTGTGTGTGAGCGGTGCGTGTGTGAGCGGTGTGTGTGAGCGGTGTGTGTGTGTGTGTGAGCGGTGTGTGTGTGAGCGGTGTGTGTGTGAGTGGTGCGTGTGTGAGCGGTGCGTGTGTGAGCGGTGTGTGTGTGAGCGGTGCGTGTGTGTGTGTGTGAGTGGTGCGTGTGTGTGTGAGTGGTGCATGTGTGTGTGTGAGCGGTCCGTGTGTGAGCGGTGCGTGTGTGAGTGGTGTGTGTGTGAGCGGTGTGTGTGTGAGCGGTGTGTGTGTGAGTGGTGTGTGTGTGAGTGGTGTGTGTGTGAGCGATGTGTGTGTGAGTGGTGCGTGTGTGTGTGTGAGCGGTGTGTGTGAGCCGTGTGTGTGTGAGCGGTGTGTGTGTGAGCGGTGTGTGTGTGAGTGGTGCATGTGTGAGTGGTGCGTGTGTGAGTGGTGTGTGTGTGAGTGGTGCGTGTGTGTGTGTGAGCGGTGTGTGTGTGAGCGGTGTGTGTGTGTGTGTGAGCGGTGTGTGTGTGAGTGGTGCGTGTGTGAGTGGTGCGTGTGTGAGCGGTGTGTGTGTGAGCGGTGCGTGTGTGAGTGTTGTGTGTGTGAGCGGTGTGTGTGTGAGTGGTGAGTGTGTGTGTTTGAGCGGTGTGTGTGTGAGCGGTGTGTGTGTGAGCGGTCCGTGTGTGAGTGGTGCGTATGTGTGTGTGAGCGGTGTGTGTGTGAGCGGTGTGTGTGTGAGCGGTGTGTGTGTGAGCGGTGCGTGTGTGAGCGGTGTGTGTGTGAGTGGTGCGTGTGTGTGTGTGAGCGGTGTGTGTGTGAGTGGTGTGTGTGTGTGTGTGTGTGAGCGTTGTGTGTTTGAGCGGTGCGTGTGTGAGTGGTGCGTGTGTGTGTGTGAGCGGTGTGTGTGTGAGCGGTGTGTGTGTGAGCGGTGTGTGTTTGAGCGGTGCGTGTGTGAGCGGTGTGTGTGTGAGCGGTGTGTGTGTGAGCGGTGTGTGTGTGAGCGGTGCGTGTGTGAGCGGTGTGTGTGTGAGCGGTGTGTGTGTGAGCGGTGTGTGTGTGAGTGGTGCGTGTGTGTGTGTGAGCGGTGTGTGTGTGAGCGGTGTGTGTGTGTGTGTGAGCGTTGTGTGTGTGAGTGGTGCGTGTGTGAGTGGTGCGTGTGTGTGTGTGAGCGGTGTGTGTGTGAGCGGTGTGTGTGTGAGCGGTGCGTGTGTGAGCGGTGCGTGTGTGAGTGGTGCGTGTGTGTGTGTGAGCGGTGTGTGTGTGCGGTGTGTGTGAACGGTGTGCGGTGTGTGTGAACGGTGTGTGTGTGAGCGGTGCGTGTGTGAGCGGTGTGTGTGAGTGGTGCGTGTGTGTGTGAGCGGTGCGTGTGTGAGTGGTGTGTGTGTGAGCGGTGTGTGTGTGAGTGGTGCGTGTGTGTGTGAGTAGTGTGTGTGAGCGGTGTGTGTGTGAGCGGTGTGTGTGTGAGTGGTGTGTGTGTGTGTGAGCGGTGCGTGTGTGAGCGGTGTGTGTGTTAGCGGTGTGTGTGTGAGCGGTGTGTGTGTCAGTGGTGCGTGTGTGTGTGTGAGCGGTGTGTGTGTGAGTGGTGTGTGTGCGTGTGTGAGCGGTGTGTGAGCGGTGTGTGTGAGCGGTGTGTGTGTGAGCGGTGTGTGAGCGGTGAGTGTGTGTGTGTGAGCGGTGTGTGTGTGTGCGTGTGTGTGAGCGGTGTGTGTGTGTGTGTGACCGGTGTGTGTGTGTGTGTGAGCGGTGTGTGTGTGTGTGTGAGCGGTGTGTGTGTGAGCGGTGCGTGTGTGAGCGGTGCGTGTGTGAGCGGTGTGTGTGTGAGTGGTGTATGTGTGAGCGGTGCGTGTGTGAGCGGTGTGTGTGTGAGTGGTGCGTGTGTGTGTGTGAGCGGTGCGTGTGTGAGCAGTGTGTGTGTGAGTGGTGCGTGTGTGTGTGAGCGGTGCATGTGTGAGCGGTGTGTGTGTGAGCGGTGTGTGAGTGGTGCGTGTGTGTGTGTGAGCGGTGTGTGTGTGAGTGGTGCGTGTGTGAGTGGTGTATGTGTGAGCGGTGCGTGTGCGTGTGTGAGTGGTGCGTGTGTGAGCGGTGCGTGTGTGAGCGGTGCGTGTGTGAGCGGTGCGTGTGTGAGCGGTGCGTGTGTGAGCGGTGTGTGTGTGAGCGGTGTGTGTGTGTGAGTGTTGCGTGTGTGTGTGTGTGAGCGGTGCGTGTGTGAGCGGTGCGTGTGTGAGTGGTGTGTGTGTGAGCGGTGTGTGTGTGAGCGGTGTGTGTGTGTGTGTGAGTGGTGCGTGTGTATGTGTGAGTGGTGCCTGTGTGAGCGGTGCGTGTGTGAGCGGTGCGTGTGTGAGCGGTGCGTGTGTGAGCGGTGCGTGTGTGAGCGGTGTGTGTGTGAGCGGTGTGTGAGTGGTGCGTGTGTGTGTGTGAGCGGTGCGTGTGTGTGTGTGTGAGTGGTGCGTGTGTGTGTGAGCGGTGCGTGTGTGAGTGGTGCATGTGTGTGTGTGTGAGTGGTGTGTGTGTGAGTGGTGCGTGTGTGTGTGAGTGGTGCGTGTGTGTGTGTGAGTGGTGCGTGTGTGTGTGAGCGGTGCGTGTGTGTGTGTGAGCGGTGTGTGTGTGAGCGGTGCGTGTGTCCAAGGTGTATTTTAACTGTGTGGGACTGATGTGTGGGGATGGATTCTGATGTATAATTCCTGAGGCAAGAAGACCTTGCTGTATTTTCGTGTATCTGCTTCTTGTGACAAACTTGCAACTTAAAGTAAACAGTGATTGTTGGTGACGAGACTTTTGGTATGACCGAGAGGAGGATCTGGTGTGGGGTACCAGGGTGGTGGGAGCAGAGATGCTCAACGATTTCAAAAGGCGATTGGATAGGCACTTGAAGGAAGCCTACTTGCATAATTATGGAGATAGAGCGGGGGAAACGAGACTAACTGGATTGCTCCACAGAGAGCCAGCATTAACTCAATGGGGTGAATGGCCTCATTCTGTGCTTAATGACTCTGACTATATGACATTGGTTAATGAGGCAGTTTTTTTTAGTATTGTTCATTTGTTTTAAGTTGTATGGATCTGGAGTCACATGTAGGCCAGGCTGGACGATGGTTCAGCCAGATGTGTTTTTATGACAAAGGTTTCGTGATTAATTATTAGACTGACATTTTTACCAAATTCAAAATCCACCATCTTCTGTGCTCGATCTTGAACACAGAACCCCAGAGCATTACCCTGGGTCCCTGGATTTTTAGACCACTGCCAACTTGCATTTGCAAAGCACCATTCAGGGCGGCATGGTAGCACAGTGGTTAGCACTGTTGCTTCACAGCGCCAGGGTCCCAGGTTTGATTCCCGCTCGGGTGACTATCTGTGTGGAGTTTGCACGTTCTCCCCGTGTCTGTGTGGGTTTCCTCCGGGTGCTCCAGTTTCCTCCCACAAGTCCCAAAAGACGTGCTGTTAGGTAATTTGGACAAAGAGTCAGAGATGTTTACAGCATGGGGATAGGCCCTTCGGCCCAGCTGGTCCATGCCGCCCAGTTTCTATCACTAAGTTAGTCCCACGTGCCCGCATTTGGCCCATATCCCTCTATCCCCACCCTGCCCATGTAACGTCTACCTGATTGTTTAAGGACAAAATTGTACCCGCCTCTACCACTGCCTCTGGCAGCTCGTTCCAGATTCTCACCACCCTCTGTGTGAAGAAACTTCCTCTCTGGCCTCTTTTGTATCTCTCCCCTCTCACCTTAAACCTTTGCCCTCTAGTTCTAGACTCCTCTACCTTTGGGAAAAGGTGTCGACTATCTACCTTATCTATGCTCCTCATTATTTTCTAGACCTCTATAAGATCACCCCGAAGCCTCCTACGCTCCAGGGGAAAAAGTCCCAGCCTATCCAGCCTCTCCTTATAACTCAGACCATCAAATCCTGGTAGCATCCTGTCATGTGAGGGTACCTTTAAGACATGGACGTTTAAGCAATGTACCTTTAAGAAAACAGTGATGTCAGAGAGTGGGTGGGGTTGAGCTCAAGTCAGCCATTTTGCAGTTTAGTTTTGCAGTTGGAAAAAGCAGCTTGGGCGTGTCTGTGTGTGTCCAGAGAGCTGCAGGAAGAAAGCAAGGTGCTGGAGCTGAAGACAACCAAGCTAATATACTCTGCCATTCTATATATATATCCTTTAACATGATGTGATTTTGTTTAAAGGTGTTACGTCTCTTGGAAGTTTGAAGGAACATTTGAAGGAGTTATTTACTGTTGCAATATTTTCTGAGTTATCTTTGAAGTAAGGGGTGTTAAGAGACCCAATGTTTATTTAAGATGTTCAGTTGAGTTCATGGAATAAACAGTGTTTTGTGTTTAAAAACCCACGTGTCCATAATTGTAATCCCACACCTAGGGAAAAAGCCACGTGCTCGGAAAAGCAACAAATCCATTAAAGGGTGAGGTTGGTTGAACTCCATGATACATTTTGGGGTTCTGAAAACACCTCGCCCGTAACAATTGGGGGCTCGAGGGGGATAAAAGTCTATCTATTGGATTGGCTTTTGTGAACTTAAAGACAGTGAAGGATTGTTGCTTTTCCGGTGTGGTATTTTAGTTTAAGTGGGGAGAGTGTTGTGAACAATGGCTCTTTCAGAGCCTCAGAAGTTTTTGGGGGTGGAGAATGTCACACGTAGTACTTTACGGACAGAAACAAAAAGCAGACTGTTAGATTTGGCAAAAACATTGCAGTTAACATTACCTGACAAAATGCAAAAAGGTCACCTAAAGAAACTTAAGGCAGATGTGGTTATGCTGCAGGAGACGCATCTGAAACTGATAGACCAGGTCAGACTACGCAAAGGATGGGTGGGGCAGGTGTTTCATTCGGGGCTAGACGCAAAAAACAGGGGGGTGGCTATATTAGTGGGGAAGCGGGTAATGTTTGAGGCAAAGACCATAGTGGCGGATAGTGGGGGCAGATACGTGATGGTGAGTGGCAGATTGCAAGGGGAGGCGGTGGTTTTAGTGAACGTATATGCCCCGAACTGGGAAAATGCCAATTTTATGAGGCGTATGTTGGGACGCATCCCGGACCTAGAGGCGGGAAAGTTGGTAATGGGTGGAGATTTTAATACAGTGCTGGACCCAGGGTTGGACAGATCGAGGTCCAGGACCGGAAGGAGGCCGGCTGCAGCTAGGGTGCTCAAGGACTTTATGGAGCAGATGGGAGGAGTAGATCCCTGGAGATTTAGTAAACCTAGGAGTAAGGAGTTTTCGTTTTCCTCCTATGTCCACAAAGTTTATTCACGGACAGACTTTTTTGTTTTGGGAAGGGCACTGATCCTGAAGGTGACGGGGACGGAGTACACGGCTATAGCTATTTCGGACCACGCTCCACATTGGGTGGACCTGGAGATAGGGGAGGAAAAAGAACAGCACCCACCCTGGAGAATGGACATGGGATTATTGGCAGTTGAGGGTGTGTGCTTAAGGGTGAGGGGGTGTATTGAAAGGTACTTGGAACTCAATGACAATGGGGAGGTTCAGGTGGGAGTGGTCTGGGAGGCGTTGAAGGCAGTGGTTAGAGGGGAGCTGATATCTATCAGGGCACATAAAGGAAAGCAGGAGGGTAGGGAACGGGAGCGGTTGTTGAAAGAACTTTTGAGGGTGGACAGACAATATGCAGAGGCACCGGAGGAGGGATTGTACAGGGAAAGGCAAAGGCTACATGTAGAATTTGACTTGTTGACTACGGGTAATGCAGAGGCACAATGGAGGAAGGCACAGGGTGTACAGTACGAATATGGGGAGAAGGCGAGCAGGTTGCTGGCCCACCAACTGAGGAAAAGGGGAGCAGCGAGGGAGATAGGGGGGGTGAGAGATGAGGAGGGAGAGATGGAGCGGGGAGCGGAGAGAGTGAATGGAGTGTTCAAGACATTTTATGAAAGATTATATGAAGCTCAGCCCCCGGAAGGGAAGGAGAGAATGATGTGCTTTCTGGATCAGCTGGAATTTCCTAAGGTGGAGGAGCAGGAGAGGGCGGGACTGGGAGCACAGATTGAGACGGAGGAAGTAGTGAAAGGGATTGGAAGCATGCAGGCGGGGAAGGCCCCGGGACCAGACGGATTCCCAGTGGAATTTTATAGGAAATACATGGACTTGCTGGCCCCGCTACTGAGGAGAACCTTTAATGAGGCGAGGGAAAGGGGGCAGCTGCCCCCGACTATGTCAGAGGCCACGATATCGCTCCTCCTAAAGAAGGAAAAAGACCCGCTGCAATGCGGGTCCTATAGGCCCATTTCCCTCCTGAATGTGGATGCTAAGATTCTGGCCAAGGTAATGGCAACGAGGATAGAGGATTGTGTCCCGGGGGTGGTTCATGAGGACCAAACTGGGTTTGTGAAGAGGAGACAGCTGAACACGAATATACGGAGGCTGCTAGGGGTATTGATGATGCCCCCACCAGAGGGGGAAGCGGAGATACTGGTGGCGATGGATGCCGAGAAAGCATTTGATAGAGTGGAGTGGGATTATTTGTGGGAGGTGCTGAGGAGATTTGGCTTTGGAGATGGGTATATCAGATGGGTACAGTTGCTGTATAGGACCCCGATGGCGAGCGTGGTCACGAATGGACGGGGGTCTGATTATTTTCGGCTCCATAGAGGGACGAGGCAGGGATGTCCTCTGTCCCCGTTATTGTTTGCACTTGCGATTGAGCCCCTGGCCATAGCATTGAGGGGTTCCAGGAAGTGCAGGGGAGTACTCAGGGGAGGAGAAGAACACCGGGTATCTCTGTATGCGGATGATTTGTTGTTGTATGTGGCGGACCAGGCGGAGGGGATGCCAGAGATAATGCGGATACTTGGGGAGTTTGGGGATTTTTCAGGGTATAAATTGAACATGGGGAAAAGTGAGTTGTTTGTGGTGCATCGAGGGGAGCAGAGCAGGGAAATAGAGGATTTACCGTTGAGGAAGGTAACAAGGGACTCCCGGTACTTGGGGATCCAGAGAGCCAAGAATTGGGGTACATTACACAGGCTTAATTTAACGCGGTTGGTGGAACAGATGGAGGAGGACTTTAAGAGATGGGACACGGTGTCCCTGTCACTGGCAGGTAGGGCGCAGGCGGTTAAAATGGTGGTCCTCCCGAGATTCCTTTTTGTGTTTCAGTGCCTCCCGGTAGTGGTCACGAAGGCTTTTTTCAAGAGAATCGAGAAGAGCATTATGAGTTTTGTGTGGGCCGGGAAGACCCCGAGTGTGAGGAGGGGATTTTTGCAGCGTAGTAGGGACAGGGGGAGGTTGGCACTACCGAGCCTAAATGACTATTACTGGGCCGCCAATGTTTCAATGGTGTGTAAGTGGATGGGAGAAGGGGAGGGAGCAGCGTGGAAGAGATTGGAGAGGGCGTCCTGCAAGGGGACCAGCCTACAAGCAATGGTGACGGCACCGTTGCCGTTCTCACCGAAGGAATACACCACAAGCCCGGTGGTGGTGGCTACATTGAAAATTTGGGGGCAGTGGAGACGGCATAGGGGAAAGACGGGAGCCTCGGTGCGGTCCCCGATAAGAAATAACCATAGGTTTGTTCCGGGGAGAATGGATGGGGGATTTGGAGCATGGCAAAGAGCTGGGGTAGTACAATTGAGAGATCTGTTCGTAGATGGGACGTTTGCGAGTCTGGGAGCGCTGACGGAAAAATATGGGTTGCCCCAAGGGAATGCATTTCGGTATATGCAACTGAGGGCTTTCACGAGGCAACAGGTGAGGGAATTCCAGCAGCTCCCGACGCAGGAGATTCAAGATAGAGTGATCTCAGAGACATGGGTGGGGGATGGTAAGGTGTCGGACATATATAGGGAAATGAGGGACGAGGGGGAGATCATGGTAGATGAGCTGAAAGGGAAATGGGAAGAAGAGCTGGGGGAGGAGATTGAGGAGGGGCTGTGGGCCGACGCCCTACGTAGGGTAAACTCATCGTCCTCGTGTGCCAGGCTAAGCCTGATACAATTTAAGGTGTTACACAGGGCGCATATGACTGGAGCACGGCTCAGTAAATTTTTTGGGGTAGAGGATAGGTGTGGGAGATGCTCGAGAAGCCCAGCGAATCACACCCACATGTTCTGGTCATGCCCGGCACTACAGGGGTTCTGGGTGGGGGTGGCGAAGGTGCTTTCGAAGGTGGTGGGGGTCCGGGTTGAACCAAGCTGGGGGTTGGCTATATTTGGGGTTGCAGAAGAGCCGGGAGCGCAGGAGGCGAGAGAGGCTGACGTGTTGGCCTTTGCGTCCCTAGTAGCCTGGCGCAGGATATTGTTAATGTGGAAGGAAGCCAAACCCCCGGGTGTGGAGACCTGGATAAACGACATGGCAGGGTTTATAAAGTTAGAACGGATCAAGTTCGTATTAAGGGGTTGGGCTCAAGGGTTCACCAGGCGGTGGCAACCGTTCGTCGACTACCTCACAGAAAGATAGAGGGAATGGAAAAGAAGAAGACAACAGCAGCAACCCAGGGGGGAGGGGGGAGGGGGGGGGGGAGGGGGGGGAGGGGGGGGAGAACCGGGATGTCATTGTATATGTATAGACACTTGTTATAGGTAATGTATATTGGATTGCTGGATTGTATCTTTGGAGAGTAACTATTTTTGACTAGGCAGTTGCCACTCAGTTTTGTTTTTGTTTTTGTTTATATTATTTATTTATTTGTTTAAAACTGGCCACGGTTATTTATATTGCTTTGTTGTTGTTCAAAAGAAAAACTATGTACTGTTATGTTTGGCCACAAAATTTGAATAAAATATATATATTTTTTAAAAATGCAAAAAGATGAGGTAATTATGGCGGTGGTTAAACATGTAAAGTTGCCTGAGATAGAGTTTGGCTCATTGGAAATGGCAAAAATTCAGTTGCAAATTAAACAAATGGAACATGAGAAAGAATTAAAGCGGCTGGAATACGAGAGTGAGAGAGAGGAAAAAGAAAGAGAAAGAGAGAGAGAGGAAAAAGAAAAGGAGAGAGAAGTAAGGAGAAAAGAAAGAATAGCCCTGGCAAAACAAAAAGAAAAAGAAAGGGAGATACAGATCAGGGAAAAAGATAAAGGGAGGGAGTTTGAACTTCAGAAAATGGTCATGAAACATGACAATCAGTTAACATTGGCAGACGTAAAGGGAAACGTACAGTTGGACGATAGTGATGAGGATAGTGAGAAAGAGCGTCATAGTCGAAGGCTTGGTGGGGATCTATTTAAATATGTCCAAGCATTGCCAAGGATTGACGAGAAGGAATGGAAGTTTTTTTCATTTCATTTGAGAAGGTAGCTAAACAAATGAAATGGCCACAGGACATGTGGGTGTTATAGATTCAAACAAAGCTGGTAGGTGGAGCTGGTGAAGTGTTTGCATCACTACCGGAGGAGGTATCTGTAACATATGAGGAGGTGAAGAAATCCATCTTAAGTGCATATGAGCTCGTGCCTGAAGCTTACAGACAAAGGTTTAGAAATTTCAGGAAAGAATTTGGTCAAACATACGTGGAGTTTGAAAGGTTCAAACAGAGTAATTTTGATAGGTGGATAAGGGCTTTGAAAATAGACCAAACGTATGAAGCTCTCAGAGAAATTATACTTTTGGAGGAGTTTAAAAATTCAATTACTGATGTAGTGAGAACTCATGTGGAAGAACAGAGGATAAAACTGCGAGATTAGGAGCGGAAATGGCAGATGATTATGAATTAGTTCATAAATCAAAGATTGGTTTCCGGCATCAGTTTCAGCCGGTGAGGGATAGAAACTGGGGACGTAAGAAATACTCAAGTGGTAAAGGTGATGGGAGAAAATAAAGAGAGTGTACCTCAGATTAAAAAAGAAATCCAGGAGGGTGGAAAAGAAATGAAAAGTTTCAGATGTTTTCACTGTAATAAACTAGGCCATGTAAAGTCACAGTGTTGGTGGTTGAAGAAAAGCACTGGGGAGGCTGATGTGGTAAAACAGGATAAGACAGTGGGGTTTGTTAGAGTGGTAAAGGAAAGCCCAAGGGAAGCGAAGGAGATGCAAACGATTGTACAGCCTGTTCAAGAAGTAATTGTTAAGAAGGTGCCAGATGTCTTTAAAGAATTTACTTGTGTGGGTAAAGTTTACTCATGTGTATCAGGAGGAGCAGGTAAAGAAGTCACAATTTTAAGAGGTACAGGGGCTAGTCAATCTTTAGTGGTAAGAGATGAGGAGTTATGTAGTTTGGGAAGAATGTTGCCAGAAAAGGTGGTGATATTTGGAATTCAGGGTGAGAGGAGTTCCATTATATAAGGTAAGGTTGGAAAGTCCAGTGAAGAGTGGTGAAGTGGTAGTAGGAGTAATAGATAAGCTAGCTTGTCCAGGAATACAGTTTATCATGGGTAATGATATAGCTGGATCGCAGGTGGGAGTGATGCCTACTGTGGTTGATAAGCCAGTGGAAAATCAGTCAACTGAAGTGTTGAAGGACGAATATCCTGGGATTTTTCCGGATTGTGCAGTAACAAGGTCGCAGTCACAGGTTAAGACAAGAGGAGAAATCAAAGAGTGAAGATGAAGTTGAAGTGCAATTATCAGAAACGATTTTTGATCAGATGGTTGAAAAGAACAAGAACAGGTGGAGGATGAGGCGGATATTTTTAGTTCAGGAAAATTGGCGGAGTTACAACAGAAAGATGTAGAAATAAAACGGATATATCAGAAAGCATATACGGAAGAGGAATCTGAGAGGATACCAGAGTGTTATTACCATAAAAATAATGTCTTGATGAGAAAATGGAGATCTGTACATATGCAGGCTGATGAAAAGTGGGCAGAAGTTCATCAAGTAGTATTGCCGGTAGGGTATAGAAAGGAGGTGTTGCGAGTTGCACATGAGGTACCAGTGGGAGGTCATTTGGGAATAAGGAAAACTCAAGCTAAAATCCAGAAACATTTTTATTGGCCTGGACTACAAAAAGATGTAGTTAAATTTTGTCAATCATGTCACACATGTCAAGTGTTAGGGAAACCTCAATCAGTGATAAAACCAGCGCCCTTAATATCCATTCCAGCATTTGAGGAACCTTTTACAAGGGTCCTAATCGATTGTGTAGGACCGCTTCCTAAAACAAAAAGTGGGAATATATATATTTTGACTATAATGGATGTGTCTACTAGGTTTCCAGAGGTCATTCCAGTATGTAATATTACAGCTAAAAGGATTGTGGAGGAGTTACTTAAATTCTTTACTAGATATAGACTACCCACAGAAATTCAATCGGATCAAGGAACAAAGTTTACTTCGAAGTTATTCAAAGATGTTACGGATAGCTTAGGAATAAAACACTTTAAATCAACTGCGTACCATCCAGAATCGTAGGGAGCGTTAGAAAGGTGGCATCAGACATTAAAGACAATGTTGAGGGCGTATTGTCAAGATTATCCAGAGGATTGGGATAAAGGAATCCCATTTGTATTGTTTGCAATTAGGGATGCACCTAATGAGTCTACCAAATTTAGTCCTTTTGAACAATTTTGTGGTCATGAGGTAAGAGGACCACTTAAATTGATTAAGGAAAAATTGGTGGGTGAGAAATCGGAAATTACACTATTGGATTACGTGTCAAATTTTAGGGAACGATTAAATTGAGCAGGTGAATTGGCTAGACAACATTTGATAGTTGCACAAAATGTGATGAAACTGGTAGCGGACAAGAAATCCAAAGTTTGTAGTTTTGCCAGTGGGGATAAAGTTTTAGTGTTGTTACCAGTGGTAGGGGAGCCTTTAAAAGCTAGGTTTTGTGGACCGTATCAGATTGAAAGGAAATTAAATGAGGTGAATTATGTGGTAAAAACACCAGACAGAAGGAAGACTCACCGAGTGGGTCATGTGAATATGCTTAAAAAGTACTTTGAAAGGGAAGGAGAGAAAAAGGAGGTTTTAATGATTCTAACTCAAAGTGATGAACCAAATCCAGATCACTGTGAATTTGACATACCTCAAATTAAATTTGAAAATGAGGATGTTCTTAAAAATTGGGATGAATTGTTAAGTTACCTTCCAGGGGAAAAATGAACTGACCTGAAAAAGCTATTGATATCACATGGGCAAGTTTGTAGAGATAAATTGGGAAGTACTAAAATGGCTATACATGATGTAGATGTGGGAAATGCTGTTCCGATCAAACAACATCCGTACAGACTTAACCCTTTAAAATTGGCACAGGTTAACAAAGAGATTGAGAGTATTCTTAAAAATGGCATAATTGAAGTGGGTTGCAGCCAATGGAGCTCACCCATAGTGATGGTACCTAAACCAGATGGTACCCAACAGTTGTGTGTGGACTATAGAAAGGTGAATGCAGTTACAAGAACGGACTCTTGTCCTATCCCACGTTTGAGGGATTGCATTGAGAAAGTGGGACAATCTGCTTTTATTGACAACTTCCAGACATGGAAAGAACATTTAAAACATCGTATGGAGTTCTTCGATCGACTTCAGGTGGCGGGTTTGGTGATGAACCTCGCCGAAAGTGAATTTGGAGAAGCCCGAATCACTTTCCTTGCGGAATTTCCGATACCCTCAAGACCAAGGGAAATAATGCGATCTCCTAGCATGAATGAATTTGATCGAACAGCTGTGCAAAAGTTTTGTGGCGTGATTACTCCACTGATGGAATTGCTGAAGAAACGTAAAAAAGTTCAATGGACAGCGGACTTTCAACAGGTACTTGACTGCCTGAAAGCTGTGATCACCAATGTTCCTGTATTGGAGAATTGCAAGGGACTCTGTGGTCAAATCGAACTAAAGTATCTGGGGCAAAATTCTCCCCCAACGGCGCGATGTCCGTCGACTGGCGCCAAACACGGCGCCAATCAGACGGGCATCGCGCCGGCCCAAAGGTGCGGAATGCTCCGCATCTTTGGCGGCCTAGCCCCAACATTGAGGGGCTAGGCCGGGGGCGGAGGGATTTCCGCCCCGCCAGCTGGCGGAAATGGCGTTTGTTGCCCCGCCAGCTGGCGCGGAAATGCAGCGCATGCGCGGGAGCGTCAGCGGCCGCTGTCAGTTTCCCGCGCATGCGCAGTGGGGAGAGTCTCTTCCGCCTCCGCCACGGTGGAGGCCGTAGCGGAGGCGGAAGGGAAAGAGTGCCCCCACGGCACAGGCCCGCCCACGGATCGGTGGGCCCCGATCGTGGGCCAGGCCACCGTGGGGGCAGCCCCCGGGGTCAGATCGCCCCGCGCCCCCCCCCAGGACCCCGGAGCCCGCCCACGCCGCCTGGTCCCGCCGGTAAATACCAGGTTTGATTTACGCCGGCGGGACAGGCAATTTCTGGGCGGGACTTCGGCCCATCCGGGCCGGAGAATCCAGCGGTGGGTCCCGCCAACCGGCGCGGCCCGATTCCCGCCCCCGCCCAATTTCCGGTACCGGAGACTTCGGCGGGGGCGGGGGTGGGATTCACGGCGGCCTACGGCCATTCCCCGACCCGGCGGGGGGTCGGAGAATGACGCCCCTGATTCTAAAGAGAAATGCCGAGGAGTAGAAAAATGGATGGATGTGCAGAGACTTTGTTCAAATAGACTGTTAATCGAGAAGGATTTTGGTTGGATGAAGAAGAACAAAGAAAAATGGACTATATTATTATACCTGTTTGAGTGTGTTGTTTTCTTTAAATGAAAAAGTATTTTTATTGTGTGCATTTCTTAGTGGATGGTGCAAAATTGAAAAATGAAACCATCTTGAGTTGATGGTTTATTTATTTCTTGGGGGGGAGGTGTCATGTGAGGGTACCTTTAAGACATGGATGTTTAAGCAATGTACCTTTCAGAAAATAGTGATGTCAGAGAGTGGGTGGGGCTGAGCTCAGGTCAGCCATTTTGCAGTTTAGTTTTGCAGTTAGAAAAAGCAGTTTGTGTGTGTCTGGGTGTGTCCAGAGAGCTGCAGGAAGAAAACAAGGTGCTGGAGCTGAAGTCAACCAAGCTAATATATCTCTGCCATTCTACAGAAAATATATATATCCTTTAACATGAAGTGATACTATTTAAAGGTGTTAAGTCTCTTGGAAGTTTGAAGGAACATTTTAAGGAGTTATTTACTGTTGCAATATTTTCTGAGTTATCTCTGAAGTAAGGGGTGTTAAGAGATCAAATGATTATTTAAGATGTTAAGTTGAGTTCATGGAATAAACATTGTTTTATGTTTAAAAACCCACGTGTCCATAATTGTAATCCCGCACCTAGGAAAAAAGCCGCGTGCTCGGAAAAGCAACAAATCCATTAAAGGGAGAGGTTGGTTGAACTCCATGATACATTTTGGGGTTCTGAAGACGCCTCACCCATAACAATCCTCTTCGGCCTCTACTGCGCTCTTTCTAGTTGTGGTAGTCACCACTGATGTATATATTAGGTGCTTTGTGGTCAGGCCCTGTGCTACAGGTACAGGGGTAGTTCCCTGCCTGCTGGCTCTGCCCAGTAGGCGGAGTATAAATATGTGTGCTCCTCGTACAGCAGCCATTTCGCCAGCTGCTGTAGGAGGCCACACATCTTAGTGTAATAAAGCCTCAGTTGTATTCAACTCTCGTCTTTGTGTAACTGATCGTGCATCAATTTATTACACTAATGTTTTCAGAAGATGGACCTTCGCATCAAGCCGGATCGCCTGCAGCTGGATCCGCAATCAGGCAACGCCAAAAAGGACTTTGAACGTTGGCTAGCCTGTTTCGAAGCTTACATCAGGTCTGCACCAGACCCAATTCCGGAAGCTCAGAAGATTCGGATCCTCTACACGCGGCTGAGCTCCAACGTCTTTCCACATATCCAGGATGCGCCGACCTACGAAGACGCCATGCCGCTACTGAAGGAAAATTACGCTCAGCGGACTAACATGCTCTACGCCAGACACATCCTCTCCACTTGTAGTCAACTCTCTGGTGAGTCAGTAGAAGATTTCTGGCGTGCTCTAATTCCCCTAGTCAGAGACTGTGACTGTCAGGCCGTCACGGCCATGGAACACTCAAACTTGCTCATGAGAGATGCATTTGTTACGGGGGTAGGGTCGGATTACATCTGCCAGCGCCTCTTAGAAGGGGCCACACTCGACCTTGCGGCAACCAAAAAGCTTGCGCTCACGCTGACGGTCGCCTCGCGCAACATCCAGGCCTACACCCCCGGTCGCGTGGCCCACCCCTCCTATGCATCGCGCACTCTGCAGTTGGCCGCCCCATCGGGGACCCCACTCAGCTAACCCCACGCCTGTGCCGCGTGGCAGCCAACCAACCCCGGGGGCCCCAAATGTTACTTCTGTGGGCAGCCAAAACAGCCCCGACAACGCTGCCCGGCCCGGAGCACCCTTTGCAAGGCCTGCGGCAAGAAGGGACACTTCGCTGCGGTGTGCCAGGCCCGCGCAGTCACCGCTATTGTGCGACACCCGCCCCCCCCGGCACGGCCTGTGGGCGCCGCCATCTTCTCCTCCCTGGACCACGTGCTGCCCAAGGGTGCCGCCATCTTGTTCGACCCCCACCACGTACGGCCCATGGGCGCCGCCATCTTGTCCTCCCCAGGATCATCAGGCGCCACCATCTTGTTTCCCCCATGACACGTGTGGCCTGCGGGCGCCGCCATCATACCAGGACCCATGCCCCCTGGGCACTCCATCGTCTGACACCATCGACGACCAGCCGCATCTCACCTCAGTCACGATTGACCAGTCCCGCCCACGCAACCTAGCAACGGCCTCTCCTAACGTGAAAATCGATGGGCATGAGATCTCCTGCCTGCTGGACTCCTGGAGCACCGCGACCTTCATCCATCCCGATGAAGGCGCTGCTCCCTTGCGGTACACCCCGCCAACCAGAGAATCTCCCTGGCATCCAGGTCCCACTCCGTGGTGATCCGGGGGTACTGCACTCTCACTGTCTAGGGCGTGGAGTTCAGCGGCTTCCGCCTCTACATCCTCCCCAACCTCTGCGCTGCCTTGCTACTCGGCCTGGATTTCCAGTGCAACCTCCAGAACCTAACATTGAAATTCGGCGGGCCCCTACCACCCCTTACTGTGTGCGGCCTCGCGACCCTAAAGGTCGACCCACCTTCCCTATTTGCAAACTTAACCCCAGATTGCAAACCCGTCGCCACCAGGTGCAGACGGTACAGCACCCAGGACAGGACCTTCATCAGGTCCGAAGTCCAGCGACTGCTTCGGGAAGGCATCATCGAGGCCAGCAACAGCCCCTGCAGAGCCCAAGTGGTAGTGGTGAAAACTGGGGAGAAACACAGAATGGTCGTGAACTACAGCCAGACCATCAATAGATATACGCAGCTCGACGCGTACCCCCTCCCACCCGTATCTGATACGGTCAATCAGATTGCACAGTACCGGGTCTTCTCAACTGTCGACCTAAAATCCGCCTACCACCAGCTCCCCATCCGTAAGGCGGACCACCCATACACTGCCTGCGAGACAGATGGCCGCCTTTACCACTTTCTTAGGGTTCCCTTTGGCGTCACCAATGGGGTCTCGTTTTTCCAAGGGAAAATGGACCGAATGGTTGACCGGTACGGGCTGCGGGCCACTTTCCCGTACCTAGACAATGTCACCATCTGCGGCCACGATCAGCAGGACCATGATGCCAACCTTGCCAAATTTCTCCACACCGCCACTCTCCTCAACCTAACTTATAACAAGGAGAAGTGTGTGTTCAGCACAAACCGCTTAGCCATCCTCAGCTATGTGGTCCAGAACGGAGTTCTGGGGCCCAATCCCGACCGCATGCGCCCCCTCATGGAACTCCCCCACCCCCACGGCCCCAAAGCCCTCAAAAATTGCCTGGGGTTCTTTTCTTACTACGCCCAATGGGTCCCAAATTATGCGGACAAGGCCCGCCCACTCATTCAATCCACTCTTTTTCCCCTAACGGCCGAGGCCCACCAGGCCTTCAACCGTATCAAGGCCAACATCGCCAAGGCCGCGATGCACGCAATCAACGAGACGTTACCATTTCAAGTCGAGAGCGACGCATCAGACGTCGCTCTAGCCGCCACCCTCAACCAGGCAGGCAGGCCCGTGGCATTCTTTTCGCAAACCTTTCATGCCTCCGAAAATCGGCATTACTCCATCGAAAAGGAGGCCCATGCCATCGTTGAAGCTGTGCGGCATTGGAGGCATTACCTGGCCGGCAGGAGATTCACTCTCCTCACTGACCAACGGTTGGTAGCCTTCATGTTTAACTACACACAGCGGGGCAAGATCAAGAATGATAAAATCTTGAGGTGGAGGATCGAGCTCTCCACCTACAACTATGAGATTTTGTATCGCCCCGGTAATCTCAACGAGCCCCCCGATGCCCTATCCCGCGGTACATGAGCCAGCGCACAGGTGGACTGACTCCGGACTCTGCACGACAACCTTTGTCACCCGGGAGTCACACAACCTGCACATCTTTGGACTGTGGGAGGAAACCGGAGCACCCGGAGGAAACCCACGCACACACGGGGAGGATGTGCAGACTCCGCGCAGACAGTGACCCAAGCCGGGATCGAACCTGGGACCTTGGAGCTGTGAAGCAATTGTGCTAACCACCATGCTACCGTGCTACCCTGAAGTAGGCTTACATTAACACTGCAATGAAGTTACTGTGAAAATCCCCTAGTCGCCACATTCCGGCCCCTGTTCGGGTACACGGAGGGAGAATTCAGAATGTCCAATTCACCTAACAAGCACGTCGTTCGGGACTTGTGGGAGGAAACCGGAGCACCCGGAGAAAACCCACGCAGACATGGGGAGAACATGCAGACTCCGCACGGAGAGTGACCCAAGCCGGGAATGGAACCCGGGTCCCTGGCGCTGTGAAGCAACCGTGTTAACCACTGTGCTACCCTGCCAATGAAGCAAACATCCCTCAGTCTACTCCAAGCTAATGGGAATTGATTTGTTCCTGATTGAGTGGGGATTAGATACTTTATTGGAAAATAACAATATTAGGGAATTGGGATTCAAGTGAGGGAGCGAGTTTAGCTAATCAACCATTTATATTTCTTAGGATCCTAATCACTGCCTTGGCTCAGAACATAGAACCACAGAATCCCTGCAGTGCAGAAGGAGGCGATTCGGCCCATCAAGTCTGCGCTGACCCACCGAAAAAGCACCCTTCCAGGGCCCACAGCCCTGCCCTATCGCCGTAAGCCACCGAACATTTTTGGACACTAAGGGGCAATTTAGCGTGGCCAATCCACCTAACCTGCACATTTCTGGAGTGTAAGATGAAACCGGAGCACCCGGAGGAAACCCATGCAGGCATGGGGAGAAAGTGCAGACTCCGCACAGACAGTCACACGTGGCCGGAATTGAACCCGGGTCCCTGGCGCTGGGAGGCAGCAGTGCTAGCCACTGTGCCACCGTGCCAATGAAGCAAACGTCCCTCAGCCTACTTCAAGGCAATGCGAATTGATTTGTTCCTGATTGACTGGAGCCAGTCCTCCGGTGCCTCCCATTCCCTCCAATGCAAAAACAAAATGTAAGGTCATTCCAAAGGCCCACATCTCATTTGCACTAGAACCTTGGTCATGGATGTCACATGGTATTGAGTCCCCAGAGGCCACTTGGGAAAATCCCAAGTTTACTCCTTTCTTTAAAAAAAAACCTATCCTCCTTGCTTCAAAATCCCTCCATTGCCTCGCCACTTCCCACCTCCGGAACATCCTCTAGCCACACGACCATCTCTTGCCCACCCTGGATTTTCATTGCTTCACCATTGGTGGCAATGCCTTCAACTGTCTAGACCCTAAACCCTGGGTTTCCCCCTCAAATCGCATCATTCCTAACCGAGAGGAAGGCAAATGGTATGTTGGCTTGTATTACAAGGACTATGGACAGTAAGAAGTCTTACAGCAGCAGGTTAAAGTCCAACAGGTTTGTTTCAAATCACAAGCTATCGGAGCGCTGCTCCTTCCTCAGGTGAATGAAGAGGTGGGTTCCAGAAACATATATATCGACAAAGTCAAAGATGCAAGACGATACTTTGAATACGAGTCTTTGCAGGTAATTAAGTCTTTATAGGTCCAGACAGAGCAACTGGAGAGAGGGGTAACCCCAGGTTAAAGAGGTGTGAATTGTCTCAAGACAGGACAGTTGGTAGGATTTCGCAAGCCCAGGCCAGATGGTGGGGGATGAATGTAATGCTGGTTTAGCACAGGGCTAAATCGCTGGCTTTGAAATCAGACCAAGGCAGGCCAGCAGCACGGTTCAATTCCCGTACCAGCCTCCCCGAACAGGCGCCGGAATGTGGCAACTAGGGGCTTTTCACAGTAACTTCATTTGAAGCCTACTTGTGACGATAAGCGATTTTCATTTTCATTTCATTCATTTGCGCGCTCTTTCGGATTCTCCTGCATTTCAACTCACAGGATCAATAAAACTGAAATATTGTTTTCAGTCGAACAATAAACCCAACAACTGGTTCCGTCAATCCGTGTCGGGGAAATGATCCCTTCATGCCACCTCCGAGGATGTTGCCAGGACTGTGAAACCGCAGCGGTGAGGAAGGATTGGGATAGGCAGGCGCTGTTCCCACCACAACAGGGGAGGCCGAGGGGAGGTTGGATGCAGGGGTGTAAAATTGCGAGGGGCCTGGATGAAGTGGATGGGAGAGTCCCGTGTACCTCAGCAGTGAAGTCAGTGACGCGGGGGCCATGGATTCAAAGTGAGGACCATCGGCTGGATTCTCCGCCGGCGGGATCCTCCGCTTCGCCGGCAGCACGCTTACGCCCAGGGATTCCCGATGGCGTGGGGAGTGCTCACAATGGGAAACCCCATTGGCCGACTGGCGGGGCGGAGGATCCCACCCCATAAGACATAGGAGCAGAATTGGGCCATTCGGCCCATCGAGTCTGTCCGCCATTCAATCATGGCTGATATGTTTCTCAACCCATTCTCCTGCCTTCTCCTCATAACAGCCTCAGCAGTACATCCCTGCTCTTGTATTCTAGCCCTCTCGACATGAATGCGAACATTGCATTTGCCTTCCTAACCGCAGAAAATGCCGGGTAAATCCAGCAGGTCTGGCAATGTCTGCGGAGGGAGAAAAACAGAGTTAATGCCCCGAGGCCATTTGACTCGTCTCCATATCGGTCTCGAAACGGTAAACTCTGTTTTTCTCTCCACGGACCTGCTGCGTTTACCCAGCATTCCCCACTTTGGTTTGGATCTCCACCCACAATCCGCTTTTATTATAGATGCAAAATGAGAGGGAGAAAGTAGAGATGGCAGGGAAAGATCCTCCCCCTCCCCTCCCATCCCCAGAGAGCCATAGGAGTCAGGAACTGATTGCCGGAAAGGGCATTGGAAGCAAAGCTCCTCACCCTGTGTAAAAGATGCCGGGATGTGCCGTAACCTGCTCCCATCCAAATGCCGGAAAGTGGGATTCGGCTGGCTGGCTTGCTTTCCACCCAGCACGAACCAACAGCGGCCTTCTTCCCGTGCCCTGAACCTTCTCTGATAATCACCTCTTCCCAATTTCCCAGCCGTTCCGCAGCGTCCGGCGCACCGTCCCTCTTAACCTTAAATCTTCCCGACTGAAAACACCATCGTTCGACCGAAACCAATAACCTGCAATCATGTAGCGCCTTTAAGAGAGCAGAGGTGCCCCGCAGGAGCATTCACAAAACGAAATGTCACACTGAGTTGCAAAAGGAGGTGTGAGGACAGATGGGGTAGACTTTAAGGAGCATTTAAGGGGCGGGGCGGCAGTAGTTTGCACTTTCTCCCCGTGTCTGTGTGGGTTTCCTCCGAGCGTTACGGTTTCCTCCCAAAGTCCAAAGACGTGTAAGTTAGGTCGATCAGCCAGAGTAAAATTGCCCCTTCGTATCCAAAAGGTCAGGTAGGATTACAGGGATTGGGCGTGGGAGTGGGCCTCGCGGGGGCCCTCTTTCAGAAGGTCGATGCCCACTCGATGGGCCGAATGCTCTCCTTCTGAACTGTCGGAATTCTATGTAAAGTCTAAGTGACAGAAAGGCTTAGTGAGGGAATTCGAGAGCTGAGGGACTTAGGAGCTGAGGACGTGGCTACCGAAGGTGGTGCGGATACAATTGGTGATGTGACCCTTGTCCCACCTATCGAGAGTACGGGCTGCGCTCCTCAGTGGCATCAACTGTGCAAGTGTTGGATGCGCGCTGACCTGGAAAGTGAACAGGTTCCAGATCAAAAGGTTGCAGGTTCAAGACCCACTGCAGCGACATCAGCACAATGCCTAGGCCGCGCCGGCAGCCCGGGAGTTTCCCGAGGGTGTGGGGCTGCCCCGTAATGGGAAACCCCATTGGCCGGCTGGCGAGACGGAGAATCCCACCCAGGGTCTGGAACGCACGTCCTGGAAGTGTGGTGGAGGCAGATTCAATCGAGGCAGTCAAGAGGGCATTAGATGAATACTTGAATAGAAACAAAGGGGGGGAAAGGCTGGGGTCCGGCACTCAGTCATGATGCACCTTTTCAAGAGTTGGCTCAGACATGATGGACAAATGGCCTCCTTCTGCATCAGATCTTGTTAAAGTAGTGATGCGCAATCAATTACACAAAGACGAGAGTTGGATGCAATCGAGGCTTTATTACACTAAGATGTGTGGCCTCCTACAGCAGCTGGCGAAATGGCTGCTGTACGAGGAGCACGCATATTTATACTCCGCCTACTGGGTGGAGCCAGCAGGCAGGGAACTACCCCCGTACCTGTAGTACAGGGCCTTACCACAAAGCACTTAATATACACATCAGTGGTGACTACCACATTCACCCCCTGTTAAAATTGAGTCCGGCGGGTTGGAGGAGAGTTATACAGCAGGAAGATGTTTTTTTTTTAAGAGTCCCGATCAAGTTACAGGTTCAGTCAGTCTGGAGCCTCGATCTGCCGTTGGGAGCGCCACAGTGATGGCGGCGATTCCGATGTCGGTCTGGTCTTCGGTGACTCCGGGAGCCTGCCAAAATCCTCTTCATCCTCGGGCGTGGGCAGGGGGAGGACGGATTGTCCTGGGGCAGGGGTTGCGGCTGGGTGCGCCGGGGGAGGGGAGGGTGGCGCCGGGCCGGAGGGGTGTGTGTGTGTGGATCCAGCTGGTGCCAGGTCCCTGAGGGAGACAGTATCTTGGTGGCCGTCGGGGTACGCTACGTAGGCGTACTGAAATGAATGAAAATCGCTTATTGGCACAAGTAGGCTTCAAATGAAGTTACTGTGAAAAGCCCCTAGTCGCCACATTTCGGCGCCTGTTCGGGGAGGCTGTTACGGGAATTGAACCGTGCTGCTGGCCTGCCTTGGTTTGCTTTCAAAGCCAGTGATTTAGCCCTGTGCTAAACAGCCCATGTGGTTGGCGTGGAGTAGTTGTACCCTCTCAACCAACGGGTTCGCCTTGTGGAGTCGGACGTGCTTACGGAGGAGTACGGGTCCCGGAGCTGCGAGCCACGTCGGGAGCGAAACCCCGGAGGTGGACTTCCTGGGGAAGGCAAAGAGACGTTCATGGGGTGTGTCATTGGTCACAGTGCATAGGAGCAACCGAATGGAGTGCAGTGCGCGGAGAGGACCTCCTGCCAGCGGGAGGCCAGGAGATTTCTGGAAAGTAGGGCCAGCTGGACGGCCCTCCAGACCGTCCCATTCTCCCTCTCCGCCTGCCCGTTTCCCCGGGGGTCATAGCTGGTCGTCCTGCTCGAGGCGATACCCTTGTTGACCAGGAACTGACGCAGCTCATCGCTCATGAATGAGGATCCCCTGTCCCTGTGGACGTAGGCGGGGAAGCCGGACAGAGCGAAGACGGTATTGAGGGCTTTGATGATGGTGGCAGACGTCATGTCGGGGCATGGGATGGCGAAGGGGAATCTGGAATATTCATCGACCACACTGAGGAAGTATGTGTTACGGTCGGTGGAGGGGAGGGGCCCACTGAAGTCCACGCTGAGGCGTTCAAAGGGGCGGGAGGCCTTCACCAGGCGCGCACGGTCTAGCTGGTAGAAGTGCGATTTGCACTCCGTGCAGACCTGGCAGTCTCTGGTGATTGCCCTGACTTCCTCGACGGAGTAGGGCAGATTGCGGGCCTTGATGAAATGGTACAAACTCGGTCATGCTAAATTGCCCTTAGTGTCCAAAATTGCCCTTAGTGTTGGGTCGGGTTGTTGGGTTTTGGGGATAGGGTGGAGATGTGGGCTTAGGTAGGGTGTTCTTTCCAAGAGCCGGTGCAGACTCGATGGGCCGAATGGCCTCAT
Source organism: Scyliorhinus torazame (assembly GCF_047496885.1). Lineage (NCBI taxonomy): Eukaryota > Metazoa > Chordata > Chondrichthyes > Carcharhiniformes > Scyliorhinidae > Scyliorhinus > Scyliorhinus torazame. Next base: position 27,742,540 of record NC_092735.1, on the reverse strand, counting down.
TCTGCACTGTAAATTCTATGATTCTATCATACTTGTGACACTAATAAAGATTTTTATTATTATTAACTCCTGTTCAGACCATTGGACAATGGTGAGACCGATCTCAGACGTAACGGACTCTATTTTTTGTCACGGGTGACTAATTCATACAGTGTGTGGGGCCCATGCAATACCTTTCTACAGCCATTCAAGCCAGGGAGCTTAAAGGTGCCAAATTACGTGCGATCTGCATAAACGTTTTGGGCTGCTTGGGATGGACGTTGTTCCCTTCCTCCCGATATGCAAGTCTTGCGGTTTGTTGCAAAACCACCAAATAAGCATCAAGGACCGCTTTATTTCACACTCCAAGCACCAACCTGCAGCGCACAGGAAGTCCTTACTGCAAAGCTATCTCAGAAACTATCTATACTTGCCGTGAAACCAATTGGCAAGGACGCAATCACATTTGATTAGATATCTTTGTGTTTGGACTTGCGGCGTTGGCAAGTGGTCAACAGGAAATTGCAGCGCCAGGTCAAGACAGACGAACACGTGAATTAGGAGCAGGAGGAGGCCATTCGGCCCCTCGAGCCTGCTCCACCTTTCAATAAATTCATGGCCGATGTGATTGTGACCTCAACCCCACATTCCCTCCGCCCCCCCATTACCCCGATTACCTCCCCCCCCCCCCCCCATTACCTTTTACCCCCGCCCCCTTGTTAATCAAGAATCTATCCAGGTCTTCCTTGAAAGTATTCAGAGACTCTGCTTTCCACTGCCTTTTGAGGAAGAGAGTTCCAAAGATTCGCTACCCGCCGAGGGGCAAAAACCTTCTTCTCATGCCAGCAAGATTGGGGCAGGAGGTGGCATAAGCCTCAGCTTTATTGCCACAGGAGTGCAGTCCAGGATGTTCGGTGGGTGCCTGGCCATCTTCAACATGCCGAAGTGGAAGGGATAATCTGGGAACAGCTCAGGGTAACAGATTTGTGTTCAAGTGTGCTGGCGCGTTAACCCGCTTCTTCAGCCTTGAAGTGAAGTTGGACAGGAGCCATTCCAACTTTAAAAACTTTTTTAGAAGTTAGGAACTCCGCGCGAATAGGAAAGGCTGAGAGCGCAGGACATCCTCGAGGGCGGAAATGATAAAAGTGAATCAAAGAGAAGAGTTGAGGAGGCGCCGGATCCAGGTTGAATGTCACAGGCTTGTGGGCAGGCTGATGGAGGGAAGAAATTGCAGCATTTCGCAATCCATAACAGACAATTTACAGCCTAACTCTTGGGGATACAAGCAGCTTAGAGACGTGTCGAATCTCGTCCCCTGGGTATAGGGTTCATTCCTTTTGGGTTAATACATGTTAACCTGAAAAAAAAGCCCGCCCACAGTTCCTATTTGTTAAATACGCCTGCACTCTGTTAGCAGTCAGATTATTACTCTGCAGTGAAGACGAAGCTTGGTTCTGGCCTTGGTCATTCCCACAGTGACATTTTTACCGACCAGATTCCCTCAGAGGTTCTCTTCAGGGCTGAGAGTTCCAAAGTGTACATACCAGGTACCACACAGCGGTGTTTTTGCATTCATCATAGTGGGTATTGACGGTGCTGGGGAATTAATTAAATCTATTTTTCAGGATCCAGCGATAGCATCAAACACTC